>NC_090648.1:399012573-399312573 GCF_040937935.1 Hyperolius riggenbachi | reverse complement strand
TATGTAGTGAATGTCACAATACGGGTTGGATACTTAATGATGTCACTGTTAAATGACTGGGGTATGGGGGATTATTACGTATTAAGGTTGATGCAGATTAAGGGAAGTTGAGGGATGGGTGGGATGAGGGAGGCACATGTGGGAACGTTTGTGTAGATGTAAGTGTCAGCACCATGGCGGGGATTTTTGCTTAGAGCTGTAGGTAGTAATGGGATACGTGCATATGCATGAGGGGGGCGGGGTAGGTTTGTAAGGGAATTGAGGTGGGCGGGTACAAAGAGGTATTGAAATAGCGTCCCAAACTAGCGTGACTCCATGCCCCTGATGAGTCAAATAACGAAACGCGTAGGGCGGAGCTAAGGAGTCACGAGGGACGGAATGAGGAAGTGATCCAGCGGGGACTGTGGAGTGCAGCAGAGATCCGACCGCGGCGGTGCTGGCACCATAGATAAACGCTTGTGATAACTTCTATCTGGTACGCATATTTTATTAAGGTTTTAGCATTAAATGTGGAAGTTTTTTACACTATGCGAGTCCCGCTCTTTTATATCTAAAGGTCCTATATGGTTGTTGCCCAGATTGGAGGGCTTATATGCTGAAATAACAAGAAAGTTTCTGGTGAGTGAGACTCACAAGGGGGTGGAAAATACCCCCCTGTTTCCTCTGTTTCGGTGGTGGAGGTTATCCCTTGCACAGCTGTGTGGAGTGAATCACGAGGTGGTTCATTGAAAACAATATTGCACTATATTTGAATTCTTTGCAGGGAAATCCTATACTCATGCTGAGATCAGGATTGTGATCGCAACTTCTTCTATCTGGCTGAATTCACCCACAAAGTCCATGGACAAGTGGGTCCATGGTTGCTCTGGCACTGGAAGTGACTGTAGTGTACCCACAGGAGCCCGTCTGGATGACTTACTCCTAGCACACACAGAGCAACTACCGACAAAGTCTTTACAATCAGACACCATAGATGGCCACCATACATATCTGTCCAGTAACTCCAGAGTGCGGGCCACACCAGGGTGACCGGCATTTTTATGAGTATGAAACATATGGAGAATTTTGAATCTAAACTGTAGTGGCACAAATAGAACCCCATCTGGTTTCCCCTCAGGAACCTCTTGCTGGAATGGGTTCAATATAGAGCCCCAATCTTTCCAGCTTTCTATCTCATGGGAGTCAGAGGACTGCTCAGATGACCCCTCCACTTGAATCTCGGTAGCGCCTATGGTAACTTTCTCCAAACAATGATGACGACAGTGGGAGGACCAACTTACTAACTGCCTGGAACGGCAGTAGATCTGAGGGGAGTGTTTTTTAAGCCACGGCATACCCAGAATAACAGTGGAGGTGGACATTTTGAGTACCAGAAATTGTATCTGTTCCTTATGCAAGACTCCCAGTTGACATAACACTACCGGAGTCTGGGTAAGGGACTGTTTCTCCTGCAATGGGAAATCATCCATTGCAGTGATCTGTACCTGCTGTCCCACAGAAATAAGCGGAAAACCAAATTTGAGAGCAAAATCATAAGCCATAACAATAACAGCGGAACCCGAGTCTATGAAGGCCTTGGTGGAATGAGTCTGTCCCTCCCAGGTGATAGAACACGGCAGAAGCAAGCGTTTATTGTTTAGAGGTAAGACTGGATCGCCTAGGGTAGTACCTCTAGCTACTCCTAGGCGATCAAGTTTTTCGCTTTCTTGGGACAGTTGGATACTATACTTCCAACCCTAGTTCATGCCTTCGTCACATCAAGGTTAGACTACTGCAACGTCCTCTACACAGGCCTGCATAAGAAAGTTTTACGCCGCCTGCAATTAGTACAGAATGCCGCCGCAAGGCTGGTAACGAGCCAACCCCGCCATTGCCACATAACACCAACCCTGAGCTCACTCCACTGGCTACCGATAAAATGGAGAATTCTGTTTAAGATTGGCTTACTGACATTCAAATCCTTGCACAATCTGGGCCCTGGATACCTAAAGGACTTGTTGCAACTACATCACACCCCCACAATCTTAGATCAAAAGGACGTAACACCTTGGTCACCCCCAGAGTCCACCTCAAAACCTTTGGAGACAGAGCCTTTTTTCATGCTGCCCCTACACTTTGGAACTCCCTGCCACACCCAATCAGGACAGCCCCATCCCTGGAAGCATTTAAGTCTAAACTGAAAACCTACCTTTTCAGTCTGGCATTCATGAACATCTGACTATCTCCTCGGTAACACAACCCAGCCTGAAACCCTGTATTAATCTGAGACACAGCTATGCGCTTTGAGTCCTATGGGAGAAAAGCGCTTTACAAATGTTATTGTATTGTATTGTATACTATATGCCCTTTCTCGGCACAATAAAGACAGAGTTTTTATTACATCTCCGATTTTTCTCAACCTCGGTGAGCTTGGACAGTCCAATCTGCATTGGCTCATCCCGAGGAGGAGAGGAGGAGACAGGAGACGCAAAGATACCAGAAGTAAATCTCCCTGGCATCTTACCCCAGGCCTTCTTCTGGTAGCGAACTCGCCGATCAATCTTGATGGCCAAGGATATGGCCTCATCTAAAGATTTGTGTTCAGGGTGACCCAACATCAAATCTGCTACTGCATCGGATAACCCCGATAAAAAGCAATCTAGTAAGGCGTACTGACCCCACCTGGCTGACACTGCCCACCCCCTAAACTCAGCAGCGTAAGTTTCGGCTGGATTGTGCCCCTGCCTGAGGGTTTTTAGTCTCCTCTCTGATGTTGTAGCTAAATCGGGATCATCATATATAATAGCCATAGCTTTAAAAAATTCCTCAACTGAGGTCAAAGCCTCTTGACCCTGTGGGAGACTATAGGCCCAGGATTGCGCATCGCCAGATAATAATATTTTAATCAAAGTGACTCTCTGAGTTTCTGTACCTGAAGAGACTGGCCTTAGCTCAAAGTAAGATAAACACTGATGTTTAAAATTTCGGAAGTCAGAGCGATGCCCCGAGAACTTTTCGGGAGGGGGCATCCTGGGCTCAATGGCAAGAGGGGATGACACTTGTGCATTAGGTTCTTTCAGACGGTTAACAGATTCAATCAGCTGGTTAATCTGAGTCTGCTGTACATTACCCGTCTTGGGCAGCACGGTGGCGTAGTGGTTAGCTCTCTTGCCTTGCAGCGCTGGGTCCCTGGTTCGAATCCCAGCCAGAGCACTATCTGCAAAGAGTTTGTATGTTATCTCCGTGTCTGCGTGGGTTTCCTCTGGGCACTCCGGTTTCCTCCCACATTCCAAAAACATATGGATAAGTTAATTGGCTCCCCCTAAAAAAATTGGCCCTAGACTACAGTACTTACACTACATAATATAGACATATGGCTATGGCAGGGATTAGATTGTGAGCTCCTTTGAGGGACAGATAGTTACAAGAGATATATATATATACACACACTGTACAGCGCTGCGTAATATGTCGGCGCTATATAAATACTAAATAATAATAATAACAATTGATAAGATCGTTAAGGGTTGTGGTCAAGAGTTCAACCCAATTGCACAGTGCCTCCATATTTGTTATGGTCTGCTGTTCTGTAACGATTGTATAACGTATTGGTGTAGCAACACAGATGTCTGATTATTGTGTGATCTGCAGAATCACCAATAATAATCAGATCTTAAGCAGATGATAGTGAGGAGTGCCTTAAATAGGCAAGAAGAGAATGGAACATTCCCCTGCCGAGGGAAAAAGTGTGGGACCTGTAAACACATCCATTCCACTGACAGGATACTAATACCAGGTACACAACAGGAATACAAAGTACAAGGCACCTTTTCCTGCGACTCATCTAATGTGGTATACGTGATCATGTGTGCAAAATGCCCCAAAGGAATTTATGTGGGAGAAACAAGTCAACCACTGCGTGATCGCATGACACACCACAGATCCACTATTAACAGCAGGAAAAAGGATATTACAAAATATACTGATCTCCCAATACCAACACACTTTTGTTTACCTGGACACAGTTTAAGCGATTTTCGCGTCACTGTATTAATGGGTGGCTTCAAATCGGGAAACATGAGACTAACACAAGAAACTAGGTTTATACATTGGTTCAAAAATGTAGAAGATGGTTTAAACAAGGACTCTAACTTCTTGTGCTGGTACGATGGGTTTTAAATGCCATAATTATTTTAATTTAAATTTTTCTATCTTTTCATTCATTTTTGTGCCATATGCTGTGTAAGATGGAATTCACTGTCACTATTCATTTTATTTGCTTTCAGGTGCTGGCTTTAAATGCCACAATTCTCTTAAGCTTAGAATTAATGGTGCATGTAACCAGGCCAGTTACCATTTGAATTCGGAATTTACGATGTCTCCCCAACACCAGAGTCTGCTTTATGTCATGTTGAGGATTCTATTGATCTTATCAATTTAGATAGGATGCCTGGGAAAGCCTCCTCAGTAACAGTTAAGGCATCTAATTACATTTATGTTTGCTAAAGAATGTTTCTCCTCTGTATGTCAGTGTATATAAGCTGTGTTTTTCATTTTTGGTCAGGAACCAGTCCGACGAAGGCTTTTTATAAGTCGAAAGCTCACTGTTTATCCATCTCTAAGTTAGCCAATAAATTGTATCATCCTGATTCAAAACTTCTTGCTAGCGTCTTAGGTTCTGGGTGGCTTTACATCAGGTCAGCAACAGCATCAGATAACCCCGATAAAAAATAGTCTAGTAAAGCATAGTGCCCCCATCTGGCTGACACCGCCCACTTTCTAAACTCAGCAGCATAAGTTTCAACAGTGTTATGACCTTGTCGGAGAGTTTTGAGTTTCCTCTCTGACGTCATAGCTAAATCTGGATCATCATATATAATGGCCATTGCTTTAAAAAACTTCTGAACTGATGTTACTGCCTCATGACCCGTGGGGAGACTGTAAGCCCAAGTCTGCGAGTCACCAGACAACAAGGTTTTTAGAAAGGTAACTCGCTGACCCTCAGAACCCGAAGATACCGGGCGTAACTCAAAGTATGATAAGCAACGATGCTTGAAATTCCGAAAATCAGACCAACTGTCACGATCTGTGACGATAGGTGGACGCAGAGAGTGTCTGATTACCGGTAATCTGCAGTATCACCGACACACAGACGTATATCTGATTATGGGTGAGCTGCAGTCTCACCGACAATCCGATATATAAACTAACCCCTGCCCACTCAAGGTGTATAGTGATTGGTGCAACAGTAATAGGCACTACGCAGTGGCGAGACACACTGCTAGCGGCAACTTCCGTCCAGCGGCAAGGGCCCGCTGGAGGAGGATAGTGAAACAAGCAAAATTCGGCAACAGAGTATCAATAAAGCAAGGTACAGAATCAGGAGGCTAGGACGGAGTCTAATAACGAGCCGGGGTTCGGCAACAGGAGATCGGAATATCAAGGTACAGTATCACAGATCAGAGGCGAAAACGAGAGGTACAGCAAGGTCGGCAACAGGAGATCAGATTGGCAAAAGTACAAGAGGATTAGGCAAGAGCAAGGTCAAGAACGAGCAAAAAGGTCAAAGGCACAGATAAATCACAATGGTATGTTTCTTCCAGTACTTATATATTGGCAGTACCAATATATAAGTATACTGTGGATCCGAGAGCTAACACAGGTGTGATCGCTACAGCGGACACAGAATACTGACAGTCTGCTGCTTAAATGCAGACTGTCACTTCAGCAAACTCCACCCCCCCCGATGATGTCAGGAAGGAGGCGGCAACTGTCCCGGCAGCCTGCTCATGTGATTTTCCTCCTCAGGGCATAAAGGGCGTGACGCTCCGTGCGTGCGCGCGTTGCCCTGCCCTGCTGAGACATGCTCCTGGTGGTACGCTGAGCGGAGGAGGATGCCGCCGGGACAGACCGGAAGTTCGGGGTCCCGATGACGTCAGCCGCGAGCGCGGCGTTCGCACTACCGCTGGTGGTGGGGGTGAGTCCATGCCTGACACCGGTGCCCGGAAAATCTCTCAGGATGAGGCATCCTGGGTTCACTAACTACAGGGGATGACACTGATGCATTGGTCTTTTGAAGTCGGGTCACTACCTCAGACAATAAATTAATTTGTGTCTGTTGTGTGTTGACCGTATTTTTAAGATCGTTCACAGCTGTGGTCAACAGTTTGACCTGAGTGCATAGTGTCTCCATAGACATTTTTGGTCTGCTGTTCTGTAACGATTGGTGTAGCAATCAGAAGTCTTATTATTGTGTGATCTGCAGTATCACCAATAATCAGACACTATACCTGATTATATGGTGATCTGCAGAATCACCAATAATGCAAGTATAGCAAACAAGGTGATAGCAAGTGTACAGTGCTTGGTGCAACAGTAATACTGATTAGATTTGGCAGAACCTCACCGGAGGAGCTGGTGGGTATTATCAGTAAGGAACCTCACCAGAGGATCTGCTGGGTATAATCAGTACAGAACCTCACCAGAGGAGCTGGTGGGTATTATCAGTAAGGAACCTCACCAGTGACAAGGGCTCACTGGTGAGTAGAGTGGTCAGACAGATCAGTTCGGCAACAGACAGGAGAATACAGTACAGAATCGGCAGGCAGAAGGATAAAGGTATTTCAGGCAGAGTCAGCCATAGGATGAGATGGGCGAAAGTACAGAATCTTATAGCGTAAGAGTAGTCAGAAGAGAGCCAGAGTCATACACAGAAAATCAAGCAATAATAACAGTAGTAATATCAATTCCTAGTCTTGTGTGAAATCCCTGGTTTCCTCCCAGATCAAAGCACACCGGATCTAACTAAGGTCTGAGTGCTCACACAAAGCATTCGCAACAGCAGACAAGTTGCGAGTGATTCTCGGAGGCTTAAGAAGCGGAGGAGACCCCTCAGCCATGCCCACATCCATCAGCCAATCAGAGCTGCTGAGAGTCTCCTCTGACATCAGCCGACCGGCAGGTCAGCTGACGCGCCTCCTCCTCGCATAAAGGTCCCGTCTGTGCGCGCGCCCGACAAAGCTACTCTATGAGC
This sequence comes from Hyperolius riggenbachi, assembly GCF_040937935.1. Lineage (NCBI taxonomy): Eukaryota > Metazoa > Chordata > Amphibia > Anura > Hyperoliidae > Hyperolius > Hyperolius riggenbachi. The sequence continues at coordinate 399,305,561 of NC_090648.1, read as the reverse complement.
CACTGACAATCCCCTCGGTGTGCTAGACGCTGAGGGGACAGGAGAAACGCCCGACAGGGAAACTGAAGCATCCTGACTGCCCACAGCTGCATCTCCACAGAATGTTACACTGGTATAATAGAGTGTGCTGTCACACAGGTACAGAGGGAAGGTAAGCACTGGTATAATACAGTGTGCTGCCAGTGGTGGGACTATAAATCCACGCTGGCCTGGCTGGCAACAGTCTGTGGGTTCTATGTATGCATTGTCACCCACAAAGACAGCTATGCTTTAGTAAGTTAAATCACAAATACAGTGAAAAGATATGCAATGGTAATACAGAGTGTGGGCCTGGCACACTACAGCAAGGCCCAGCTGCGACAGGGCTGTATCTATGCCTGTCTGTGGTCACACACACACACCCACCCACCCACACACACACACACACACACACACACACACACACACACACACACACACACACACACAAACAAACAGATCAGAAGAATATTAGCTCTCAAAAGAGCTTTTTGTGGCGTGCATTCAGCAACAAGATTGAGCAAGGAGCAAGCTAACAACAGCCTAAATAATGCTTTCCCTATCTCCAAATATCTCTCCCTTTCTCTCACTATAACAAGATCAGCAGACTGAGAACATGGCCGACGCCGCAGCGTTTTAATAGGGGGGGGCGGAGGGCCGCGGGTAAGTGCAGCCTAATTGGCTGCCATCAGTCTGCTGACTGTGATGTAGAGGGTCAAAAGTTTAGCCCAATGACAAGGTATTGGAGGCGGGTCGAAGGCGCTATGTGTCTGCTTTCCGCCGTGGGTGCGGGTAGCTGATATCAGGCCAGGCGAACCGTTCAGGCCATCTCTACCTGGCAGGTCCGGTGGCCTTAATGGACATGATTCCCACACTTTGATTAGCCTAGCAGGTGACAGGAAACCTGTTGGGCCAATCAAAGTGCAGGGATTACATCCATTAAAGCCACTGGACCCGCCAGGGCTTAGGGCGGGTTCAGTGGAGCAGCTGTTAATTAAAAGGAGCACAAGTAAGTTAGCAGCACACACTACGCTGCACTGCTGTGCATAGTGGGTGCATAGCTCATGCTCCTCTTTGCTTTAGCAACGCAATTTAATTAATCAACCCCACAGCTCTGTCCTAAATTACAGGGTCTGGGTTTATATCTTCTATACAGCCTTACAATACATACTTTTTATAATGCTTGTGACTATTGTGTGATTAATAAAAAAAGATAATACAGAGGATGGCGCTACGAACAGGCAGAGCCGAGACTTGAACCCTGGTCTCCTGTGTCAGAAGTAGAGCCCTTAACCATTACACTATCCAGCCACCACTGGCTGGACTATACCGGGTGTATAGTTATTATGCACACAATCCAATATATATATGATAGGATAATGTCAATTTTTCAAGGTATATAAATTTGTTTATTAAAAGTACAATTTCACATAAATAATAAGGTCTGATAAAAATGCCAGGCTTGCTCTAATGTCTCACAATTAAAACAATGGTCATATGAGTATTTCAAACCAACAACATGCATTCACATATTACATATTATTGTTAGGTATGCACTCTCCTATGCCGTGTTCTCACATGCATAAATCACTCACAGCTTGCACACAATGGAGCCATCTGATTCAAAAGAGACAAAAAATGATAAAAATAACCTGAATAAGAAAAATGTATACATATATAGATCTCTTGGAGAGAACCAATAACTGTTAGAAGACGAGTGAGTAACTTTATGAGAAACACGATTAAGCACTGCTATTGCAAGCACTCCTAACAAAAGCTATTTGGTAGCTCTATTAGAGTGGCAGACTATAGTGTTACAGCAGACTATAGTGCTACACAGAACTTGTGAGGGCAATTTTTGAGCAGAAGAGATCTATATATGTATACGTTTTTTTCTTATTCACGTTATTTTTATCATTTTTTGTCTCTTTTGGATCAGATGGCTCCATTGTGTGCAAGATGTGAGTGATTTATGCATAGGAGAGTGCATACCTAACAATAATATGTAATATGTGAATGCATGTTGTTGGTTTGAAATACTCATATGACCATTGTTTTAATTGTGAGACATTAGAGCAAGCCTGGCATTTTTATCAGACATTATTATTTATGTGAAATTGTACTTTTAATAAACAAATTTATATACCTTGAAAAATTGACATTATCCTATCATATATATATTGGATTGTGTGCATAATAACTATACACCTGGTATAGTCCAGACTGTGGTGGCTGGATGGTGTAATGGTTAAGGGTTCTGCCTCTGACACAGGAGACCGGAGTTCAAGTCGCGGCTCTGCCTGTATTAATTTTTTTTGCTCCAAGTATTGGTAGGGGGAAGGGGATACCCCAGACCTTGAGGAATAGGCAGCTCCAAATTAATATAGCCCCCTTCAATTAACTCATTTGGCTATTATGTGATTAATGTACCCTATATTTAAGACAGGTGAAAAAAAAAATTGTCATGATGTGGAGAGCACAACCAAAGCAAGCTGCAATTTCAAGTGTAAGATTTAAAGGATACCCGAAGTGACATGTAACATGATGAGATAGACATGTATATGTATAGTGCCTAGCACACAAATAACTATGCTGTGTTCCTTTGTTTCTTTCTCTGCCTGAAAGAGTTAAATATCAGGTATGTAAGTGGCTGACTCAGTCAGGAAGTGACTACAGTGTGATCCTCACTGATAAGAACTTCCCCTTGTTATCTCTTTCTTGCTCTCTGAAGCCATTTTCTGCTAGGAAAGTGTTTTATAGTTGGAATTTCCTATCAGTGATGGTCACACTGTAGTCACTTCCTGCCTGAGTCAGGACTGAGTCAGCCACTTACATACCTGATATTTAACTCTTTCAGACAGAGAAAAGAAAAAAAAAGGAACACAGCATAGTTATTTGTGTGCTAGGCACTGTACATACACATGTCTATCTCATCATGTCACATGTCACTTCGGGTATCCTTTAAAAGAAGGTGAAAAAATACAGTACAACAAGTGGCGTACGAAAGGGGGTAGCACAGAGAGAGGTCAGCCCTGGGTGTCAGCATGCAGGGGGGTGACAACCTGTCCCCCTGCAGCTGGAGTGTTCCATCCGGCGGCTGCTGCCGCTACCCTCTTGCACTTAACTCACCTGCTTCCTGGAGTCCAGCGATGTCAGATTTCATGGCACCACTCAGCTCTACCCCTAGTGCTGGCATTGCTTCCTGCAAGTGTGTAATCACGTGATGCAGGAAGCAGTATCAGACAGTAGGGGTAGCTGAGCCATGACAGGAAGTCTGCAGACATTGGTAGATTGCAGGAAGCAAGCATGTCTTCCTATACTGCGGCAACTATTCCAGGCTATCTACACTGCGGGCAACTAATCCAGGCTACCTATACGATTCCAGGCTACCTATACTGGGGGAAGCTGTTCCAAGCTATCTATGCTGTGGGCAACTATTTCAGGCTACTTATATTGGGGGCAACCATTTCTGGCTACCAGGCTACCTATACTAGAGGCAACTATTCCAGGCTACCTATTCTGGGGGCAACTATTCCAAGCTGCCTGTACTATGGGCAACTATTCCAGGCTACCTATACAGGGGGTAAATATTCCAGGCTACCTATACTGGGGGCAACTATACCAGGCTACCTATACTGGGGGCACCTATAGCTGGCATTACCCGCTGTGGCATGCTGTCCTCACTCCTTTCCTTTTTTTATGGACGGGGGGCGTCATTTAATATCCAGCACCGGGTGACAAATGCCCTATGTATGCCACTGAGTACAATTATGTAAAACTGCTGTCATGGTGAATGATTAAGGCTTTTAAAACACATATGGTCATAAATTAATCTGTCATATGGTCATACATTAATCTGTCATGTTAAAGTGATTTTTTTTTTTTTTTTTGCTAGGCATTCTACATAAAGGCAGTGGAGAAAATCAGTTCCTTTCACGACAACCTGCTGTAATAATGAGCATAATGGGAAATGGGCGTAGAAGAAGTATTTCTTGCCCCAGCTGCAATGGTCTCGCCGAAGGTAACAAGCTATTGGCTCCAGCGGCCCTTGCAGTTGGAATTGATGGGAGCCTGTTTGTGGGTGATTTTAATTATATTCGACGCATCTTCCCCTCCAGAAATGTTACCAGTATTCTGGAACTTCGGTGAGATTTACATTTTGACATAGTGTTCTTTGATTAATACAGGGGTGTCAAACTCAAAATACTAAGTGGGCCAAAATTGAAAAATTTGGACCAAGTCGCGGGCCAACATCTTTGTCTATTGGCCACTGCCCTCCCTTATAAAGTGCTATGGCTTCTAATAGCCCCCTTCCCTTATACAGTTCCCTAGTGACTATTTGCCCTCCTCCTTCCCCTATACAGGTGAGGTCCCTGGTGTCTAGTGGTCCTTCCTCCCCTATACAGTTCTCTGGTGTTTAATGCCTACTCTCTTCATTATACCATTCCTTGGTGTTTAGTGGTCCTTACTTCCACCCCAATACAGTTCCCTGATGATTAGTGGTCATTCCTCCCCCATACAGTTACTTTGTGTCTAGTGGCCCCCTCCCTCCCCTGTACAGTTCCCTGGTGTCTAGTGATCCCACTCTCTCCCCTATACTGTTCCCTGGTGTCTAGTGCTTTGTCCCTCCCTCCACATGGCTTCCCTGGTGATCTAGGTCTTAACTTCCAATAAAACTTCCCTGGAGGTCTAGAGTGGGCCAAACACAATGCATAGTTGGGAAACCACTTGGGGGCCAAATATGATGGTCCGTGGGCCGGAGTTTGACATTCAAGTATTAATATAAATTTTAAAGTTAACCTAAAACAGCTCGAATGCACTAACCTTCTAATTTGTCACACAAAATTAATTTAGACAGTGAAATGTTGTAACTGTGTTTTTCCATACCGTGTGAGTGATACTGAATAAGAAAAATCACATCTTGTTGTAGTGTGCCTAGTCAAGGTTACAAAAGCAAAAATTTTGTAAAGAAATGAAATATAACACATAGCTATGATTAACATATTCTGAATTACCTGCTGTTTTTCATTTTATAAAAGTACTAACTGAAGTTATGTGCAACATTTTTCTTTTTTGATCTTAAAAGGCAGTTGTAATATGTAATGTGTGTGTAATATGGACGCAAGTGCAGTGCACGCATATTATAACCAGTGCTGCTCGGATACCATTTTTCACTATATGGAAGTACTTCAGATCAGGATACCCCTCTATCTGATCCGGATCGGATATCTGGATCAAAAATTTTCCAATCCGGGTCGGATATCCGACCCCAGTATCCGACGGTTTCGGATATCCGGATGGAAAACCGGAAGTGGCCCTTAAATTGCTTTAAAAACATTTTTTAGGGTATGTGAGGCATGTAGCATCATTATTTTGTAAAGGGAAACACTAATTGATGATGTGGGGACTTAAAATCCACCCCCCCCCCCACAAAAAAAGACACTTCTGTCAGGAACCGGCCCGCGGCACACCTACGTATACGGTTCCCGACTGCGGGTTTGACCAGATCAAGCGGGGAGCACCCTTATTCGAGCTAAAACAAGGTTGGGACCCCTCAGAACACCTCTCACTGCCACCACTAGCGGTTCGCTAGACACTTCCACTCTGCTGTCGAGTCCTCAGCGCGCAATCCACGTTTTCGTATGCGAGTCAGCTTTGCGCTTAGGCCGAATACGGGAACGCCACGCACCCACACACACACACAGTTGCAATCTTACACTGTAGTGAAGCAAAACCACTAACAGTCGTTCCAAACAATACTGTTAGCTACTCGCACTGGCGTTTTCGTACGCTGGGTCAGCTGTGTGCTTTAGGCCAACGTATGACAAACGCCCCCACACACAATGCAATTACAATTTCATATGGTAGTGTTGCTCAAGCATACAATTAGGCACAGTTGCACTTCAATCTCTTCTAGGCTATGAGTGTTAGTTAGTGCAGCAGAAGTCAAGCTTATTAAATAATAATTTAATATTCCAGGGAAAAAAGTGGAACAATGCAGAACAGAATATATACAAAAGATTACAAAAACAAAGTAAAAAGTTACAAAGATAAAAGTTACAAAAATACACACCAAGCAATTTGCTTACCCAAATACAGGGATCCAGATAGAAGAACCTTGGACTTTTGTGGACGGACACAATTCTGGTTAGACCAGGAGTCCACTAGCTTGGGCCAGGAGTCCAGCTGCAGCTACCGTCAGGAGGGGACTGATTTGAGGTATCTGTCCCCTGGTTTTTATAATGAAATATTCGCCTCGAGGCTGTAAGCCTGTTTGGACGGGGGAACTAGATTTAATTACATCCTCAGTCATAATTGGATCTCCAGAGATCTAACATCCACATGTGAAAAATGTACTATAGCACACACACAACAAAAGACTTCCTTAATCCAAGTTCTCCAGGTAAAAGTCTATATATCAAAAGATTGTGAAGTGAGACTTTTCAACTCCATTGTTGACCGTATTTCCTAGCTGATCAAAGATAAGGATATAGTTTGCACCTCCACCAATAATTTAATTTCCTCACAACGAAATAGTGTTTAACACACAGGAGGCTCTTCCTGGCTAGTCTAGAGTTCTTGACAATGCTTTAGCAGCCTTCCTCAACAGAAGTGTAAACGTTTCAAGTGTCAATGACTTCAACACTTCACTTCTGCCATTGTCTGATTACGCCAGCTCTATTCACTGAAGTCCTCTTTAGATGCAAATGTAGTACAGCCAGATGACCATCACTTCAAAGCAGAATACACATGTGAGATATAGCAGACAGAAAAATGACAGAAATATGTTCCTGTATTCCCTAATATCATCAGCACCTCAATATATCACCACAACCTCCAAAAAAATTACACAGCTATTGTGTTCAGAGAATTGCTATGGCACCTAGTGTTGGTACCACAGCACAGGTAAAATATTAAAAAAGGAGAGGTTCCAGGAAGCGGTCGTACTGCCGCAGTTGGGGCCTCCCCACAACTCGGACAGCACAGACATCTCCCAAAGAATTACACAGCTATTGTGTTTACAGAGTTCACCAAAATTTGAACCTAGCTTAATGAAGATGGAGTCTGGAGGTTGTGGTGGTAAAGGGTGGTGAAGCAGGCATAGTGATTCCCACTCAGCCACTTCATTTCCCCCTCTTGCCAACAACAGGGGCCAGGAACTCACCAACCGCCCAAGCCTGGTTCATTTTTTAAAAAAGTCAGTCTGTCCACAGACTGGCTGGACAGACAAGAGCGCTTCTCAGTGACCACGCCACCGGCCGCACTGAAGCACCTTTCTGACATCACACTGGAAAGCGGGCAGGACAGCACTTCCAGGGCGTACTGCGCCAGCTCGCTCCAGATATCCAGGTGCTTGACCCAGTACTCCAGGAGTCCACAGGGGTGTCGGTGTCAAGCCCGCTGTAGGACCCCATGTAGTCGGCCACCATCCGGGTCAGGTGCTGGTTCTGGATTTAAGAGCTGGATGCTGCTTCAGGCACCTCCTCTGTAGGCAGCGGTACTGGCGTGGCGTAGATCGCTTTTGTCAGAGACAGCAGGTTTGTTGGGTGTCTGCTGCTGCTGGATGCAGGCACCTGGTGCTATGCTGGCTGGACTGTGACAGCAGGTGGTTGGGAGTCTGGGGGAAGGCTTCCTCCAAGCGTCGAACCAGAATCCGCTGCAAGTCCCTAATTCGGCACACAGGGTCTCCTCCTACAGGCAGGAACTGAGCCAGCTTCCCCTTCAGCCGTGGGTCCAGCATCAGGGTGATCCAGATGTCCTCCCAAGCACGCATCTACTTCACCCTTGGGTCTTTGCGCAGGCACTGCAGCATGTGCACTGTCATGGGGAAGAGGGCTGCCAACTCTGCTGACCTATCATCTTCTGGCCTGCTGACAGTGCTGTCCTCCTCCTCTGATTCCGGAGCCTCATCTTGCTCTCTCCACCCCCGCACTACTGCAGCTGCACTCCACTGTGCCCCCTCCTCTTCAAGGTCAGGGACCTCCAATTCCTCCAACTCCTCCTCCTGCTGCACAGAGGTTGACTGCGAAGGTTGCTGCTGCTGCTCCTGCTGGATCAAAGCTTCCTCTCCCACTTCCAGCAGAGCATCGAGGGCCTTTTCCAGCATGCACACCATGGTCACCCACTTACACAGCGACGCATGGTCCCGGCTGACCATGTTGGTGGCCTGACCTCCAGGAAGGGTGCCAGCACCAAGCACACCAGCTGCATTTTTCCCCAATCAGCACTGAGGATGATGTCCGGGAGGTGGGTGGTGCCGGTCCCGGACAAGTTGGCCTCCATGGTGGCTTTGGCTAGGTAGAGGTTGACAGCCCGCCTCTGTTCAACCAGACATTCCAAAATTGCCAGGGTGGAATTCCAGCATGTTGGAACGTCTATGATGAGCCGGTGTCGTGGGAGATTCAGCTCCAGCTGCACGGCTTCCAGGGACGCTGTGGCACCACCTGAGCGGTGAAAATGACACACGGTTTTCCTTGCTGCTCCCAGAAGAATGTCCATCCCCTGGTAGGTGCGCAGGAATTTCTGCACCACCAGGTTCAGGACGTGGGCCAGACAGGGGATGTGGGTGAGGTTTTCCCAGTGGATGGCGGCAACCAGGTTTGCCCCATTGTCGGCCACCACCTCTCCGACTCTGAGGCTTCTGGAGGACAGCCAACTCCTCTCCTGCTCTCAGAGCTTGGCCAGGACGTGGTCTGCCATAAGCTTGTTGTTCCCCAGGGTGACCATCTGCAGCAGCGCTTGGCAGTGGCGGGCCTTTATGCTGCTGCTGAGGCGGGGGTGTTTGGCGGCAGGTTTGCCGGAAGATGGAACCGGATCAGAGCTGGAACCTGCTGCACTTCCCCTGACCCTGCTGCGGGGTGGCACCACTCACTGGGGTGATGATGCGGCTGTCCCCTCCACACCCCCTTACACCAATCTGACCCAGTGTGCGGTGAAGGACAGATAGCGGCCTGTCCTGAACCGGCTGCTCCATGAGTCCATTGTCACATGGACGCGCGCACCCACTGCATGTTCAAGCCCACGTTCCACGTTGGCCTTTACAAAGCGGTGCAGTACTGGGATGGCCATGCATGTGAAGTAGTGCCCGGCTGGAGATTGGCCAATCCGGTGCTGCGCACTGCAGGAGCGCACGCATCTGGCTCCCCTCCTGCACAAACGAGTATGGGAGGAGCTGGGAGTACATGGTCCGTGTAAGCAAGCCGTTTAGCTGGCATATGCGATGGCTGCCGGGAGGCTGAGCCCTGGGAGACTTCAATGCATGGGTGGATGATCACGCCTCACGCCTAGGAAGTGAACTACCTCACATAATGAATAAACTGGGTTTCTCTCAGGCTGTCTACCTCCCCACCCACAAGAAAGGGCACACCCTGGATCTTATATTTCATTGTGGACTTTTGATATCACACATGGACATAAACCCAGTGGTATGGTCAGATCACCACACCATCCACTTCTCTCTGACAGCACCAGCGATAAAACACAGAGGGAAAGAACTCCTAAAATACCGTTCTCTGTAAGATGTCTCACCCCAGCACGTTCAGAATATCCTCAACTTCGACGCATTAACCAATCATTGCGCAGACCCAGACTCCATGGTACTGATGTACAACCATGCAGTGTCATCTGCCTATGACGCCCTTGCTCCAGTTCGCATTAAACGGTCTACACCACTTCACCATGCACGGTGGTTTGACAGCTCACTAAAGGACCTAAAGAAAGAAGTGCGCAGACTAGAAAGGAAGTGGCGAAAATCTCAGAATTCAAAAGATAAACACACCCTTGTATCTCACCTGGAAAGCTACCAAAATGCGATCACCAAGAAAAAATCCTCCTACCTGTCACAGGAGATCGCAAAGGCCGCCAACAGACCAGCCCAGCTATTCCGCACAGTTGATAGACTATGTAACCCATCCTGCCTAAAGCCTACTATAACTCCCTCAAAGGAGCTATGTGAGAAATTTGCGTGCTACTTTGCTGACAAAGTATCCTCTATTCGGTCTCTCATTCAGTCCACAGCACCCAAGACTAATGCAACTCCTGGAAATAGCTGCAAAAACAACCTAACACCCTGGACTGACTTCAAAAGTATTAGTGAGGAAGAGATCTCAGACATCCTCCGCCGCCTCCGCCAGACAACCTGCGACCTGGACCCTGGACCAACTAAACATATGCTGAAATGTCCTGACCTGCTTGGCCCAGCATTTCACAAAATAGTAAATTGCTCTCTGCAAGCAGGGAAGTTTCCTACCTCTTTAAAAGAAGGAATCATCAAGCCCCTTCTTAAAAAACCTTCCATGGATCCAGATGCAATGAGCAGCTACAGACCTGTCTCCAACCTCCCCTTCTTAGGCAAAGTTATTGAAAAGGCTGTCTATCTGCTACTTGAAACCAGGCTGTCAGTAAACAACATCCTGGACCCTCTACAATCTGGCTTTAAGAAACACCACAGCTGTAAAACAGCCCTCATCCAAGTCTGCAACGACCTGCTCATGGCAAGGGACAGAGGGGAATGCTCCATCCTAATCCTGTTGGATCTCTCAGCGGCTATTGATACAGTTGACCATGAAATCCTGCTTAACAGACTGCAGGAGTACTGTGGCATCAGTGGATCAGTCCCCCAGTGGGCGTACGTACAAAAAGGGCGCCCGGACAAAAAGGGCGCGGGGTGTAAACTCTAAATAATAATTAATCATTAATAGGGTTTATAAAAATAGTGTGCTATATTTCGTTTATAAATAAGGTTTAACAAAATTATAAATCATTAAATAATGTTTATGAAGTCGGAAATTGTGAAAACGTTAATCTTCCCTGTTTCTAAAGTTAAACTTATAATTACGTTTATGAAAAAAACAATAATATATGTTTAATTGTTATAATTCTATATTATTGTGAATAACCTTCATTTACGGTTTGTTCTTATAATAAAATCTGAAAATATTCTTTATAACGATTATATAAATATAACTACGTTCGTAATAAGTGTTGTAAAACATTAGTAATTATTACTAAAATTTTACTAAAACTATACCTAAGCCTACTCTTACACAGAACCCTTCCTGTACCTATCCCTAACCCCTAGACCCCCCTGTTGGTGCCTAAACCTAAGACCCCCCCCGTTGGTGCCTAAACCTAAGACCCCCCTGTTGGTGCCTAAACCTAAGACCCCCCTGTTGGTGCCTAAACCTAAGACCCCCCCCTGTTGGTGCCTAAATAACCCTCCCTGTACCTACCCCTAACCCCTAGACCCCCCTGTAGGTGCCTAAACCTAAGACCCCCCTGTTGGTGCCTAAACCTAAGACCCCCCTGTTGGTGCCTAAACCTAAGACCCCCCTGTTGGTGCCTAAACCTAAGACCCCCTGTTGGTGCCTAAACCTAAGACCCCCCCTGTTGGTGCCTAAGTAACCCTCCCTGTACCTACCCCTAACCCCTAGACCCCCCTGTTGGTGCCTAAACCTAAGACCCCCCTGGTGGTGCCTAAACCTAAGACCCCCCTTTATTATGTAGATAATAATGTTTTACTAATTGTGGATGCAAAAAATATTTTGCAATTTACGTTATGTACTGATCGCTTTATTTTGTGAATAATAATGTTTTACAAACAGTAAGGGATAAAACTTTAAATAATGTTTAATTAGTTAAATAAGATAAATATGTTTAGTATTTTTATAAACGTTATTCGGCACGGGTGCATTTTATAAACGTAAATCACCACAAGCACACTTATAAATCATTAAAAATCTCCTGGCGCCATTTGTAAACGTTATTTATGTCCTGCGCCCTTTTTTCCTGCTCGGCGCCCATTAAACGCTATTTATTATGAGAGTGTATGGCGGCGCCCTTTTTGTCCACTAGCGGCATGCGCCCTTTTTTCCCGCTTCCCTCCAGTGGTTCAGATCATTCCTGACTGACAGAACACAGAGAGTATCCCTAGGACCTATAATGTCCAAACCTGCACCTCTACAATTCGGAGTGCCACAAGGATCAATACTATCCCCTCTGCTGTTTGCAATCTACATGTTGCCACTTGGTACACTTATCCAACGACATGGCCTGACGTACCACTGCTACGCCGATGACACACAGCTATACCTGTCCTTCAAACCTGGTGGAACAGACCCTACTCCAAAAATAAACTCTTGGTTAGCTGAGCTACAGGCATGGATGAATGATAACTGGTTGAAACTGAATGCTGACAAAACTGAGGTCCTCTTTGTCCAAAGCCAGTACTCGCCATCAAAACAGCTCTATCCTAAAGCAACACCAATCAGGATTGGGAATTCGGACATAAACAGCTCCAACCTTGTGCGCAGCCTTGGTGTACTAATCGATGGGGATTTAAGTTTCAGAAACCAAATTTCATCTGTAGTTAAATCTTCCTACTTTCATCTGAAGAACATTGCAAAGATTAAACATCTGATTCCCCCAGAGGATCTTCCAACCCTAGTTCACGCCTTCATCACATCACGGCTGGATTACTGCAATGCCCTTTATGCTGGCCTCCCCAAAAAGGACCTGCGTCGCCTGCAATTAGTGCAGAATGCTGCTGCCAGATTGCTAACAAACCAGCCTCGCCACTGTCACATTACACCGATCCTTCGCTCACTGCACTGGCTACCAGTAGAATGGAGAATACTCTTCAAGATTGGACTATTGACATTCAAATCCCTGCACAATCTGGGCCCTGGATACATGAAGGATTTGCTGAAGCTGCACCACACCTCTCACAACCTCATATCAGCTAGTTCTATAAACTTGGTCACTCCCAGAGTGCACCTCAAAAAATCTGGAGATAGAGCCTTCTGTCATGCTGCCCCTACTCTTTGGAACTCCCTGCCACACCCAGTAAAGACAGCACCATCCCTGGAGCTATTCAAATCCAGACTGAAAAGCCACCTGTTTAGCCTGGCATTTCCGGACTTATAAAATTCTTCCTCTGTACCACAATGGTCTGAGCCATGCTTATGCGCTTTGAGTCCTACGGGAGAAAAGCGCTCTACAAATGTTATTTGTTGTTGTTGTTGTTGACCACAAAAGAGTCACTCAGCAGGGTCTGGTGGTGGTGGCGTTTTAGGCTTGCAAGGGAAGCCGAGGAGGGAGCAGAGGAGACCACTGAGGAGGACTGGCTGCCTGAACAGGCCTCAGTGTCAGCAGGAGTGTCAAAGGGGGTTATGGTGCTCTGACCTCTACAAGGGCCAGCACCAGCTTCCTTCAGCCTCTTGAATTCCAAATGCTCCGTTTGGTGTTTATTGGCCGGATGGTTGATGAAGCTGGAGGTGCCATAAGTGGAGGGGTTAAACCCTCTGCTCAGCTTCACATGGCATACATTGCAAGTTACAAACTTGCTATCAAGTGAGGGCAGATGGAAAAACTGCCATATTGGGGATTGCAGTTTGTCCTTACGTCGCTCAGAATGGGATGCTGCTGCTGCATTTCTCCCAGTGCTGGTTGGGGCCTTGGGTTGAGTGGTACGGCTGGTGGTAGTAGTGCCACTGGCAGATGGAGCAGCAGGCTGTGGGTCACGCATTCCATGCCCACTGCTGCTCCTGCCAAACCCTGCAATGCTGATCCTGCGTGCCAGACCCACTGAATCCTCCTCCTCAGAGCTGACATCCCCCTCCGGTCGCTGGTAGTCCGGGTCCTTCACCTCATCATCAAGATCAAACTCCCCCTCCTCAAATAACTGCTGGGATGATGAGTAGAGGTGTACCGAACGGTTCGCCGGCGAACGGTTCCAGGCGAACATTGGGGGTTCGCGTTCGCCTGCGCCAGACGAACTTTTCCGGAAGTTCAATTCGCCCCATAATGCACTATGAGGGTCAACTTTGACCCTCTGCATCACAGTCAGCAGGCACATTGTAGCCATTCAGGCTACAGTAAGCCCTGGAGCCCCACCCCCCCTTATATAAGGCAGCCTCCGGCGGCCATTACAGTCACTCGTGTGCCTGCTAGAGAGAGGAAAGGGACAGCTGCTGCAGACTTTTTCTCTTAGGGACAGATTAGTTAGGTTCTAGGCTGCTTTGCTTGTTCCTGACTGATTAATATTGCTTTTAAAGCACCCAGCAACAGCTCTTTTCAGAGCTCAACCTGTACATTTTTTTTTCTGACACTTTTGTTGCATGCACAGCCTTGCTAATTGATAGTGTGTGTGCCACTGCCAGCAGCCCAGCACATTCAGTGACTGACTGCCTGTGTGTGTGACAGGGAGCTGCACATTGTACTACCCAGTACTGCATATACCCCAGTACCTGTTGTGTTTACTTAACCCACCTCATCACTGCATATACCTAGCTTTGTGTTGAGTGAACCCAGCTCACTGCATCTAACTACCCAGTACCTGTTGTGTTTACTTAACCCACCTCATCACTGCATATACCTAGCGTTGTGTTGAGTGAACCCAGCTCACTGCATCTAAGTCTAACTACCTGTTGTGTTGAGTGAGAACCCACCTCACTGCATCTTAAGTACCTTTACTGTATACTGTTCAGTGAACCCAGCTCACTGCATCTAACTACCCAGTACCTGTTGTGTTTACTTAACCCACCTCATCACTGCATATACCTAGCCTTGTGTTGAGTGAACCCAGCTCACTGCATCTAATTACCTGTTGTGTTGAGTGTGAACCCACCTGGCCACCTCACTGCATCTAACTACCTGTTGTGTTGAGTGAGAACCCACCTCACTGCATCTTAAGTACCTTTACTGTTGAGTGAACCCAGCTCACTGCATCTAATTACCTGTTGTGTTGAGTGTGAACCCACCTGGCCACCTCACTGCATCTAACTACCTGTTGTGTTGAGTGAGAACCCACCTCACTGCATCTTAAGTACCTTTACTGTTGAGTGAACCCAGCTCACTGCATCTAACTACCTGTTGTGTTGAGTGTGAACCCACCTGGCCACCTCACTGCATCTAACTACCTGTTGTGTTGAGTGAGAACCCACCTCACTGCATCTTAAGTACCTTTACTGTTGAGTGAACCCAGCTCACTGCATCTAACTACCCAGTACCTGTTGTGTTTACTTAACCCACCTCATCACTGCATATACCTAGCCTTGTGTTGAGTGAACCCAGCTCACTGCATCTAATTACCTGTTGTGTTGAGTGTGAACCCACCTGGCCACCTCACTGCATCTAACTACCTGTTGTGTTGAGTGAGAATCCACCTCACTGCATCTTAAGTACCTTTACTGTTGAGTGAACCCAGCTCACTGCATCTAACTACCCAGTACCTGTTGTGTTTACTTAACCCACCTCATCACTGCATATACCTAGCCTTGTGTTGAGTGAACCCAGCTCACTGCATCTAATTACCTGTTGTGTTGAGTGTGAACCCACCTGGCCACCTCACTGCATCTAACTACCTGTTGTGTTGAGTGAGAACCCACCTCACTGCATCTTAAGTACCTTTACTGTTGAGTGAACCCAGCTCACTGCATCTAATTACCTGTTGTGTTGAGTGTGAACCCACCTGGCCACCTCACTGCATCTAACTACCTGTTGTGTTGAGTGAGAACCCACCTCACTGCATCTTAAGTACCTTTACTGTTGAGTGAACCCAGCTCACTGCATCTAACTACCTGTTGTGTTGAGTGTGAACCCACCTGGCCACCTCACTGCATCTAACTACCTGTTGTGTTGAGTGAGAACCCACCTCACTGCATCTTAAGTACCTTTACTGTTGAGTGAACCCAGCTCACTGCATCTAACTACCCAGTACCTGTTGTGTTTACTTAACCCACCTCATCACTGCATATACCTAGCCTTGTGTTGAGTGAACCCAGCTCACTGCATCTAATTACCTGTTGTGTTGAGTGTGAACCCACCTGGCCACCTCACTGCATCTAACTACCTGTTGTGTTGAGTGAGAACCCACCTCACTGCATCTTAAGTACCTTTACTGTTGAGTGAACCCAGCTCACTGCATCTAACTACCCAGTACCTGTTGTGTTTACTTAACCTACCTCATCACTGCATATACCTAGCCTTGTGTTGAGTGAACCCAGCTCACTGCATCTAATTACCTGTTGTGTTGAGTGTGAACCCACCTGGCCACCTCACTGCATCTAACTACCTGTTGTGTTGAGTGAGAACCCACCTCACTGCATCTTAAGTACCTTTACTGTTGAGTGAACCCAGCTCACTGCATCTAATTACCTGTTGTGTTGAGTGTGAACCCACCTGGCCACCTCACTGCATCTAACTACCTGTTGTGTTGAGTGAGAACCCACCTCACTGCATATAGCTAGCATACCCCCGAGATGGACAAAATGGACAAACCAGGTAGAGGAAGAGGTAGAGGCAGACCCAGAGGAAGGCCACCAGGCACCGGCAGGTCTGTGGCTGTGCGAGGTGGTGTTGCTGTGATTTCATGCGGACCTGCCCCAAAATACAGTGCTCAGAAGAAGGCATGTGCCATCACTTCCCAAAATCGTGAGGAGGTGATTGAGTATTTAACACAGAACACCTCATCTCCCGCAGCCACCAGCGCTACAACAAGCACCACATCCGCTGCATTTGACACTTCGCAGGAGTTATTTGGTGGTGGTGGTGAAATCACTGATTCCCAGCCACTACTGCAACAACAACAAGAAGGCGCAGGTACACCACCTCATACGTCTGAGTTAGGTGGCGATAGTATGGACGTAACGTGTGTGGATGGGGATGATGGTGGACCACCTGAAGTTGGTGCACTTGAGGAGGTGTCTGAGGAAAGCGCAGCTGGCCAGGAGGATTATGATGACGATTATACGGATACCACATATGTTCCCGGTAGAGGAGATGACCAGGGGGACAGTTCAGAGGAGGAGTCAGAGAGGAGTAGGAGGAGACGACTCCATGATAGAAGCAGAGGGAGCTCGTCCTCAGAAACAGCTGGGGGCAGTGTCCGGTGCCATGTATCGCCAGCTATGGCCAGGGAGCACACATGCCCTTCAACGTCAGCTGCTGCTGATGCCACCGTAGCGCCATCAGCCCAGGGGGGCTCAGCGGTTTGGAAATTTTTTCACGTGTGTGTCTCAGGTCGGAGCAAAGCCATCTGTTGTCTCTGCCAGCAAAAATTGAGCCGTGGAAAGGCCAACTGTCACGTAGGGACAAGTGCTTTACGAAGGCACCTGGAGAGAAGGCACAAACAGCTATGGCAAGAACACCTGAGGAAAAGAAGCACCCCTCAAAAGACAAGCAGCGGAGAACAACTGTGGCAGCCGTCACAGGGGGCTTCTGCTGCTCCACGTTCCCATGGTATTGTTCGTGGCTGGGGGGAGGAAGAATGGATACACTTTTAAACAATTTAAAAATACAACCATCTAAACTTTCAAACAATTTAAAAATACAACCATCTAAACTTTCAAACAATTTAAAAATACAACCATCTAAACTTTCAAACAATTTAAAAATACAACCATCTATCATTTTCAAAAAATTTAAAAAAAGGGCAAAAAAACTTGCCCTCCGTAAAACATTCTTGGCAAATGCTTTCGACTTGGTTTGTCTTCCGCTGGCTCAAGGGTCCATCTGTCCACAGATGCCTGGTCGGCAAAGCACGGTCAGGGCAGCTACAGCATGGGTCTCAGCAGGCTCCCACTTCGGGCCGGAATCCAACCTTCATTCCCCGCGGTGACAATGGCAGACTTGCCCTCCATAACGGATTCCCGTTAAAGGATTTAAAGTTAGTTCATTTCAATTAGGGCCGCAAAAGGTCCTCCTGAGTCCTGTATTGTTATTTTTGGTCACTACCTCGGGGCGGGCGTGCATGCCTACCTGCTGCCCTCCTTGGATGTGTAGTGGTAGCTGTTTCTCAGGCTCCACACCGGATTCCATCCCTCATTCCCCGGCCATTACCCGGGGTCACAAATGACAGACTTGCCCGCCTCCATATGATTCTCGTGAAAGGAATGTGGTGTCATCTTTGCCCGCCATAACTGGTTCTCGTTAAAGGATTTAAAGTACATTCATTTCAAATACACAGCAGGGCCTCGAAAGTCCTCCTCCTGTATTGTTATTTTTGGTCACTACCTCGGGGCGGGCGGGCGTGCATGCCTGCCCGCTGCCCTCCTTGGATGTGTAGTGGTAGCCGTTGCTCAGGCTCCACACCGGATTCAAACCTCTCATTCCCCGGCCATTACCCGGGGTCACAATGGCAGACTTGCCCGCCTCCACATTCTCATTGTAGCGGTACTGAACAAGTACACAGCAAGTAGAAAATGTAAATTAAAAACAACACGTAAGCTTTTTAACAATGCCATGGAAAGTTGAGAAGGAAGTCACACATTACCTGACATCAATGAGTGAGGAAGAGCAATCATGCCATGTTGCGCAGTAGTCCAGCATGGCCGTCACTACACAAACAGCTGTTTGCGGTGCGTTGCACAGTGAGTTTGGTGTGTCAGTGTGAAGCAGTACTCTAATTACACTCCCTGTTTGATGTATACACATGCAAGATGTTTGAAAGCACGTTAGGCCTGCAATTTAGCATTCAATGTGATTTCTGCCCTTAAAACGCTGCTTTGCGTAATATCCAGATTTTTCACCGGGACTTTTGGCATGTATCCCACTCCGCCATGCCCCCCTCCAGGTGTTAGACCCCTTGAAACATCTTTTCCATCACTTTTGTGGCCAGCATAATTTTTTCTATTTTTCAAAGTTCGCCTCCCCATTGAAGTCTATTGCGGTTCGCAAATTTTTCCGCGAACCGAACCTTCTGCGGAAGTTCGCGAACCCGGTTCGCGAACCGAAAATCGGAGGTTCGCGACATCTCTAATGATGAGCCCGCCTCAACCTTCTCTTCTGCTGACACATTATGGATGAACTCCCCCCCCCCAACAATTACTGTCAGCATCTCAGATTCTTCCGCAAAGCCGATTTTGCACAGAGTGTTTTTTCTAGGGCTGGGGGTGGCCTCACTGGCCTGCTCGTCGTAATCCACCATCAGCTGCATCACAGGCGCAGCGTCTTTCTCCTCCAATTTGCGCCACTGACCCTGCTTGAAAATGTCCGCAACACGCTGCTGCGTCTCTGCAGCGTGACTCCCCCTAACAGCTGGACGGCCAGTGGGTAGCGGCGATATGGAGACTGATGTGGCAGAACTGCTGACGGAGGCCGCAATGTTGCTCCCTCTCCTCTTGGGCTTGGACTGTGAATCAGCACGGAGTGACAGACAGGAGCAAAGTACAACAAGACACACTGATACTGCTTAGTCAGCAGCACAGCAGCACTGCAATAATCTGTAGTAGCAGCTAACACAGTACTACTCCCACTCTCAAACAACTAATAGCACTGCACTAAGTACACAATGTAACACAGTAATCCTACCTACCTAACTACTAAGGCTAATAGCAGGCCAGCCAGCTGCAAGAGGCCTGTACTGTGTGCACACACAACAGCAGCACACAGACAAAGACACAGGACCTAACTAGCAGACAGCTGCTGCAGCTGAAAGACAGACTGACACTAACAAACTATACACAGACTAGCTAACTACAACACAGTAAAACAATAGTGTACAGAAGGTGTTTAAGTGTAAAAATGCTGGGTTTATCACTCAGATAATGCACTTGCTTCAGCCAAACACACTGGAGTTGTCTCTCAGTGGCAGTCACGAAGCAAGGACGAGATTCTCATCATGGCCCCCTCCTTATATACAGGAGGGACTGGCCAAGGTTCCCCTCTGTGATCGGTTGCTTAGGCTGGGAGCCCTCTGATTGGCTGAATGACGTCATGGACGTCATCTCCATGGTAACAGTACCCGGATCCGGATATCCGCGGATATCCGGGTATGCGACCAAATATCCGCGGTTTGCATTCCGGATTTGGGCCCAGGTATCCGGAATCTGAATAGGGACGGATAGCTGAAAAAGTTCGGATTATCTGGGTTACCCGGATACCCGGAATCCTGATGAGCAGCACTGATTATAACTGCCTGTGCAATGACAGGGGAGTGGATTGGGGCATGTGTAGCTGGGGTGTGCGAGGGGGTGCACGCAGCAGAATCTGTAAAGATTTGGGGGATTACTGGTATCCTGCTGTTTGCCACAGCAGCTGGGGTATATCAGTGATCAGCATTGATTGATGAATATGTAGTCACACCAACTATGGGTGTGCACACTGGGATTTTTAAATCATTGCTATCTGCAAGGGCCCCGGGAAAGCCCTGTTTCAATGAGATGGGCCTGTCAGCCAATCCTGTTGCAGTGGTTTCATATAATTTTTTTTAATAGAGATCAAGGTGAAATCTATTAAACATATACTGTATAACTGAGCAACCGTTAATCCATAAATAGGTATATTATATCCTTAGAGGTGTTTCCCTGCACCTAGCAGTTAACTTAATTTTATTATAACAATATCCAAAATTATTTACGAAACAGAGCAATTTGCAGACCAATTTCTATATTATGACAAATCCTTAACACACATATGGTCTACGGAAACACAATCCATAATTGACATGTATAAAATGGTGAGAGTATACCCAGCTTGGAGCAAATAATACACTGTTTTTAGGCAACGATACTAGCTTGTTTTGACCGTGAACTGGCTCTTCATCAAGCTTTTAATTACCAATGAAATGCAGTCTCCAATTCAAGTCACGGGCTCCACTCTTAATGTCGAATACTGCCAAAGTACATATCAATAGACTGGGTGGGAACAATGAATTAACTCACAACCACCCTACAGCAGGGATTTACTACTAATAGGAATGTGATCAAAATATACATACTGTATTTTTCAACATAATTGCATTGCGTTTGCTATGCAATTTTATTGTCCAATGTACCGCAATGCACCAGTGTGAACCTAGCTGACAAGTTTCATGCTCAAATTCTAGGTTACATTCATATTAATAACTCAGCTTGCACTTGATTTTGTGGTTGTATGGAAATTTGGTTTGCTTGTATGTCAAAAGCTATTTTGTTTTACACCAGCATGTAAATGACTTGTCATTTTTGCAGTCAGATCATTTTATCAGTCTTTGCCTTCTATATTTGTTGTTTTTTCTGGGCTTTGCTAAATGTCTCTCTTTTTTTCTGTTTGTTATCTTGTCTTGCTAAAGAAACAAAGAATTTAAACATAGGTAAGGACTAAATTTGAAATGCACAATAGTGTGTTTTTTTTCTTTTTTTTTTCCCTTTCGTGTTTTGTCTCATCTTGTTTCTATAGACTAAGATGTATTTTTAATGAATGATTATAACATTTTAGTTTCTTTTTTTTTTACATACTTTTTATTGATATTTGTCATGATCGGTGTCAGCACGTAGAGAGAATCTGATTATTGGCGATCTGCAGTATCACCAAGAATGCAGATGTATACCCGATTATTGGTGATCTGCAGTATCACCGATAATCCGATATAATGCTAACCTCTGGACACCAGCAAAAGAACACAATAAAGACAGTAAAATATCAGAAGGTGTGGAAATGTCCACCACACAGCAATTCCTCAGAGGTGTGGTTACCTCTGAATGGGAACCCCGTGAGTGAGATCCTCTAACCAGGCAGAGTGAGGAATCTCGACCCCCAGCAGAAATCGTCTGCTTGGGGCAGGCGTCTCGGAGAGGCAAGCCTCAGAGATAACCCTCCAGTGGGAGACGTTCCACTGAAGGGAGAAAGGTCAGACAGACAAGGGTTCGGCAAAAGAGATGATGGCGGCAGTACAGGAGCGGAAGGCAGAAGAGTAATCGGTAAACAGGCAGAGGTCAGCAACAAGGATCAGATAGGCAAAGGTACAAGATCAGCAAGAGATAGAGTAGTCAGGGATAGCAAGAGTCAAAACACAGATCAATATACAACAATATTCCTAAGCTAAGGTGTGAAATCCTTAGTATCAACACCAGGGAACTGCACTAAGGTCTGAGCGCTAACACAGAATGTATTCACAACAGCAGACAGTGAGCAAATGACATCTATGGGCTTAAATGCAGAAGCCCTGTTCCACCAGCCCGCCCAGGGGGCTGGAACCAAGGTCAGCCTGTGATTGGATGGCTGAGGTCAGCTGATCACCGGATCAGCTGACCCGTCTGCGGAGAAGGTAAATGTCCTGCCGCCTCGCGCGCGTGCGCATGACCCTCTGCCTCTGCACATCAGTGAGGCCAGGTCCCCGGTCAGCGCACGCTTGCGGACGGAAGTCCACCGGCTGGATTGCGGGGCCCGCCGCCATATCGCCAGGCGCGGCGGCGACTGCCCTGCTCTGTGCCGGCGGCTCCATATGCGAGTCGGAAGCCGCCGGCTGGGAAGCGGAGGCCGCCGCCATGCCGCCCTGCACGGCGGCGGCCCCGCTATTCCTCACAATATTAAAGAAAGGTGGTACATCATAATATCACAACAGAGATTAGGCAGTTGCCAGCCCATGCAGGGGCTCTGATTTTACAAAATGCTCTGTTAAAGGGGAACTGAAGTAAGAGGTATACGGAGGCTGCCATATTTATTTCCTTTTAATCAATACCAGTTGCCTGGCAGCCCTGCTGGTCTATTTCTCTCCTGTAGTATCTGAATAACACCAGAAACAAGCATGCAGCTAGTCTTGTCAGACCTGACTTTAAAGTCTGAAACACCTGATCTGCTGCATGCTTGTTCAGGGGCTATGGCTAATAGTATTAGAGGCAGAGGATCGGCAGAGCTGCCAGGCAACTGGTATTGATTAAAAGGAAATAAATATGGCAGCCTCCATATACCTCTTACTTCAGTTCCCCTTTAAGACTGGTATTCAAGTAACAATCATCTGTGCATTTCACTTCAGTGATCTTAGCCAACAGGAATAATAATGTCCAGAGCCCAAAGAACCCTAATTACTTTACAACGGGGCCCACACTAAATAGTTTAGCACATTGTCTCAGTTTAAATGTCAAATTCAACAAACGGCAAACAAAACAACAATACTCAAAGAAAAACAAACAGGTATAAAATGAGATATCAATATACCAATATTCCATTGAATACACATGTCTTCTAAAAGAGAATCAGAAGGGTTATGCCCTACATGTGATTATTTATAATCTAACCACACTGCCCATGTTGCATAGTGCTTAGCATATTGATCCCTACTGGTCATAACTGTGTCTTTGATTTCTTGTATCTCATTAATTTTGTCAAACCACTCTTTTATCGAGTGGGCTGCATCTGATTTCCATTTCAATGGGATAATGCACTTAGCTGTGTTAAGCATGTGGGGAAGTATCGTTTTTTATATTGCTTTGTTTTGTTACGATGCATCAGAGCACACCACGGATTGCCTTATACCATCTCGTAAGGATTTAAAATTACATTACTGCGTCCTGGTGCTGATAGAGGATGTGTAGGAATGTTGTGTGATGGTTGCTTTTTGTGTTTTGTCTAATGTCTCCCCAATTTCCCTTTCCCAGGCCCTAATATAAAGCAATGGAGGACGGCAACCTGGTCTCTTATATAGGACGGAGACTGCATATTCTGTCTTAGTCTTCTGAATAAACTGGCTAACCCACAGCGCAGCTGGGTCATTATTGTTGCATATCAGTTTATGGGAGTGACACCATGCATTTACCTGTTTTAGTCTCCAATCATCCACAGGGAACCTACTGCTAGATTCCCACAGTTCTCTGATAGTTTTGAGTCTGTTACCTGACAATAAATGTCCCAGGCAGGTTAAGTGATCTCCCTTCCAAGTACCAAAAAATCCTTTTTTCCAATCCTGGCAGAAAGAGTGGATAACCTTAGAGTGGAGGACTGTTACCTTCTGCAATACCTTTGCCACATCCCCTATTCTAAAAACATGTGCAACCCCAGGGGGGACACAGCTCTGAAAATCCCCTGAAGGCTTGTGGTACCCATTGAGCCTTTGCCAGATCCCTTCCTGCTAGAGTCATTTCCTCCCACCCCTTCGCTCCTGATTAGAGTTGAGTATGTCAGCCTTGAAGGTCTTTTCCTCCAGACAAACTGTAGAAAAAGAGTTCTAAGCCTATCAAAGAACAATTTGGGAAGAGATATACGTATTGTGCTCAGTAAGAAAAGAATCCTTGACATCACATTCATTTTAAGTATAATTATGTGACCAAACCATGTAAATTGGTCTTGGTCCCACCTCTGTAAGTCCTTTCCAAGGGTATGAAGTAAAGGTTGAAAGTTAAGGCCATACAGATCTCACAAATCAGAAGAGATTGATCCCCAGATGTTTGAGTGCTTTATATATGGGAATGGGAAGTTCTGTTTTACGGGAGTTATGACTTCAGGGTCCATGTTAACTGCAATAAACTCAGATTTAGACATATTGATCTTTAAGTTAGAGAATGTCCCATAGGTCCAAAGTTTCTGCAATATGTTTGGTAACGAAATGTGGGGTCCTCTATATAAAATAATACATCAGCAGCAAACACTGACATTTTATATTCTCTTTAATCAAATGTAGTGCCCTTAATATTGGAGTAACTCCCTTACACTACATATCAGTGGTTCCAATGTCAGCACAAATAGCAATGGTGAGTGGTGACAGTGGTCCCATTTTTAATAGGGAAAGGTTCCGATAAAATTCAATTCACCCTAACCTTTACTGTAGGAGAGAAGTAGAGGGACTTAATCCAGTGCAACATGTTAGTTCCCAAACTGACATGTGTCATGGTTTCTTGTACCAGCTCACTCTATCAAATGCTTTTTCAGTGTCTTGTCAGTAAGGGTGATCTGTTTTTTTACACACAGTGAAACAGGTTAAGTGCTTTACTGGTATTGTCCCTCGCCTCTCTCCCCTTAGCAAAACCAGTTTAAGCGAGCCCGACTAATTCTGTAAGGCTAAGGCCTTAGAAAACAATTTAATGTCCATGTTCATAAGAGAAATCGGTGTATAGCTATGGCACCAGGCAGGGTCTTTGCCATCCTTTGGAATCACTGTGTGCTTCAAGGGCTTGTGGCGGGGGATAAAGCATCTCCATCTACAAGGTTGTTGAGAAATGTGGAAAGCGGTCCCAATAAAAGGTACAAGAAGAATTTGTAGTATTTTTAGTTAGTCCATTTGGGCCTGAAATTGTACCGTTTGGGACTGAATCTAGCACTCCCAAAATCTCATAAGTGTTGATTGGGCTATCTAATTCCTTGCAGCAATCCTCATATAAGGAAGGCATCCATCTGCACTCTCTGTAAATAAGAACAGTTTTTTTTTTGTTTCATACTCGCTCTATGCGTATCTGTGTTTGAGCCAAAAATATCGTAAAGTGTAGCATCGTAGTTTCTGAAAATTGCTGCAATTTTCTGAGAATGCAACTGGCCCCGTAAATCTTTAATTTGAAGAACAAATGCTTGTTCCTTCTTTCAAGCAATGGACCTTGCCAACTGCTATGCACAACCTTAACCTCCTTTTCACTTTCTCATCCATTGCCTATAACAGTTTTTTCTTTGCCTCTTTCACTGGGGTCCGTTAAAAATGGCGCCAGTTATCGTAGTTAAAAAACGGCGCCCCATAGAGAACCACTATCGCTAGTTATTTTTCGTTTTTGACAGCTAAAAAACGGCGCCGGCTTTAAAAACGACATTTATCGTTTATATTTATATTTGTATTGCTCCCAAACGATATTTTTCATTTTAACCCTTGCTTTGCTGCCGTTTGGAAAATATCTGCCCGCCGGCTTTAATGTTTAATAGCAAAGCCCCCTTAAAAGCTAAAAACACCAAATTTGCAGGGAATGGAAGAAAATTGTGAACAAGAGGAAACATTTTTTTTTCAAAAAGACCTTATAGTTTTTGAGAAAATCGATTTTGAATATTCTTCTTCTGACCGTGGGAAAATTAAACGCCCGCCGACTTTAGCGGTTAATAGCAAAGCCCCTTTAAATGCCAGAAACACCAAATGTGTAGGGAATGTTAAGAAGAATAGTGGGAACACGAAAAAAAAAATTGTTCAAAAAGACCTTATAATTTTTGAGAAAATCGATTTTAAATCTTCAAAGAGGAAAATGTATCTATTTATATCGCGTACTGACATTTCCGCGGCGGAAACAATTCCCGCCGACTTTAGCAGTTAATAGCAAAGTCCCCTTAAATACTAGCAACACCAAATTTGTAGGATATGTTCAAAAGATACTGGGAAACAATATTTAAAAAAAAATTGAAAAATGTTATTTTATTTTTTTTTTAATTTAAATTTTGGGGTTATGTTCAGAGTGTGGGAAATTTTTTGAAAAAAATGACGTGGGGTCCCCCCTCCCGAGCCTCTGTAACCCCTTGTCTCCCATGCAGGCTGGGATAGCCAGAATGCGTAGCCCCGGCCGACTTGGGCTTCGCACCCTGAGCTATACCAGCCCGCATGGTCCATGGTATGGGGGGGGGGGCTCTGGGAGGGAGGGGCGGCCAATCCTCCCCCTCCCCCCCGGAGCCCTTGTCCAATCCATGGACAAGGGGCTCTTCCCCACCTCCGGTGCCCCAAGAGGAGGTGGGGCGATGACTCCCTGGGGGGGGTTCATGGTGGCATCTGGGAGTCCCCTTTAAGAAGGGGACCCCCAGATGCCCACCCCCCTCCCAGGAGAAATGAGTATAGGGGTACAAAGTACCCCTTCCCCATTTCAACAAAGGGTTAAATGAAATAACAACACAACCACGAGAAAAGTATTTTAATAATCTTAATTAACCACAAATACTTACCTGTGCCTTTAAAAAAATGTTCCCACGCCAATATATCCTCGGAAATGATCCAACGAATAACAATATCCTCTTATCTTGCGATCTTCAATTAACTTGATTGAAGATCTCCCACGCCAATTAGAATACTATACCTTACAATGCGTCCTGCGTAAGGAGGCATAGCACGGCTAGGGCTCCGCATTCTGGCTATCCCAGCCTGCATGGGGGACAAGGGGTTACAGAGGCTCGGGAGGGGGGACCCCACGTCGTTTTTCTTTTAAATTTATTTCCCACACTCAGAACATTAAAAAAATAAACATTGATACCAAATAAAAAAAAAACGACGTGGGGTCCCCCCTCCCGAGCCTCTGTAACCCCTTGTCCCCCATGCAGGCTGGGATAGCCAAAATGCGGAGCCCCGGCCGACTGGGGCTTCGCACCCTGAGCTATACCAGCCCGCATGGTCCATGGTATGGGGGGCTCCGGGGGGGAGGGGCGGCCAAGCCTTCCCATCCCCCCCGGAGCACCTTGTCCAATCCATGGACAAGGGGCTCTTCCCCGCCTCCCTTGCCCCAGGTGGAGGCGGGGGGTGACGACTCCCTGGGGGGGTTCATGGTGGCATCTGGGAATTCCCTTTAAGAAGGGGACCCCCAGATGCCCACCCCCCTCCCAGGAGAAATGAGTATAGAGGTACAAAGTACCCCTTACCCATTTCCACAAAGGGTTAAATGAAATAAAAACACAACCACGAGAAAAGTCCTTTAATGTTCTAAATTAACCACAAATACTTACCTGTACCTTTAAGAAAAAAATCCCATGCCAATCAGGTCCCACGACAGTATCCTCTATCTTGCGATCTTCTGATACATGTTGATTGAAGATCTCCGCCGCCCCGACGCCACACACGCCGCCTTTGCCGCACTGCTCTTAGCTATACTTAGTATAGCTAAGAGCAAAAAAGCATCTTTAAATTTTAGCTCCAATGGTCCCCATTGGTTCCTTAACAGACCAATGGGGATCAGGAGGATCCCCATTGGTTGATAAGGAACCAATGGGGAGCCTTGGAGCCAAAGTTTAAAGATGCTTTTTTGCTCTCAGCTATAAGTATAGCTGAGAGTGCGTCTATATAGACGCATTAGCGCTGGCTGCCGCTGCCCTCCCTGCCTCCCCCCACCTTTCACCCTCACCCATGCTGGCACCCAATGCACCCATGGGTGCCAGCATGGGTGAGGGTGACAGGTTTGAGAGAGGCAGGGAGAGCAGCGGCAGCCAGCGCTAATGCGTCTGTATAGATGCGCTCTCAGCTATACTTTGTATTGAAGATCTCCGCCGCCCCGACGCCACACACGCCGCCTCCGCCGCACTGCTCTCAGCTATACTAAGTATAGCTTAGAACAAAAAGCATCTTTAAATTTTGGCTCCAAGGCTCCCCATTGGTTCCTTATCGACCAATGGGGATCCTCCTGATCCCCATTGGTCTGTTAAGGAACCAATGGGGACCATTGGAGCTAAAATTTAAAGATGCTTTTTGCTCTAAGCTATACTTAGTATAGCTGAGAGCAGTGCGGCGGAGGCGGCATGTGTGGCGTCGGGGCGGCGGAGATCTTCAATCAACATGTATCAGAAGGTCGCAAGATAGAGGATACTGTCGTGGGACCTAATTGCCGTGGGATTTTTTTTCTTAAAGGTACAGGTAAGTATTTCTGAAGATCGCAAGACAGAGGATACTGTCGTCATGGGACATAACAGATTATAGCGCGGGACCTTTTACAAGGATAATGGCGTGGGATTTTTTTCTTAAAGGTACAGGTAAGTATTTCTGAAGATCGCAAGATGGAGGATACTGTCGTGGGACCTAATTGGCTTGGGATTTTTTTCTTAAAGGTACAGGTAATTATTTCTGGTTAATTTAGAACGTTAAAGGACTTTTCTCGTTGTTGCGTTTTTATTTCATTTAACCCTTTATGGAAATGGGTAAGGGGTGCACCCCTATACTCATTTCTCCTGGGAGGGGGGTGGGCATCTGGGTTCCCCTTCTTAAAGGGAACTCCCAGATGCCACCATGAACCCCCCCCCAGGGAGTCATCGCCCCCACCTCCTCCTGGGGCACCGGAAGTGGGGAAGAGCCCCTTGTCGATGGATTGGACAAGGGCTCCGGGGGGAGGGGAAGGCTTGGCCGCCCCTCCCCCCCAAAGCCCCCCCATACCATGGACCATGCGGGCTGGTATAGCTCAGGGTGCGAAGCCCCAGTCGGCCGGGGCTCCGCATTCTGGCTATCCCAGCCTGCATGGGGGACAAGGGGTTACAGAGGCTCGGGAGGGGGGACCCCACGTCATTTTTTTCAAAAAAATTCCCACACTCTGAACATAACCCAAAAATTTAAATTTAAAAAAAAAATTTTTTTTTAAATATTGTTTCCCAGTATCTTTTTAACATATCCTGTAAATTTGGTGTTGCTAGGATTTAAGGGGACTTTGCTATTAACTGCTAAAGTCGGCGGGAATTGTTTCCGCCGCGAAAATGTCAGTACGCGATTTAAATAGATACATTTTCCTCTTTGAAGATTTAAAATCGATTTTCTCAAAAACTATAAAGTCTTTTTGGACAATTTTTTTTCTTCGTGTTCCCACTATTCTTCTTAACATTCCTTACACATTTAGTGTTTCTGGCATTTAAAGGGGCTTTGCTATTAACCGCTAAAGTCGGCGGGCGTTTAATTTTCCCACGGTCAGAAGAAGAATATTCAAAATCGATTTTCTCAAAAACTATAAGGTCTTTTTGAAAAAAAACATTTTTCCTCTTCTTCACAATTTTCTTCTTAATATTCCCTGCAAATTTGGTGTTTTTATCTTTTAAGGGGGCTTTGCTATTAAACATTAAAGCCGGCGGGCAGATATTTTCCAAACGGCAGCAAAGCAAGGGTTAAAACGATAAATATCGTTCAGGCAGGACAAAATTTTTTTTTTTAAAACGATAAATTTCGTTTTTAAAGGTCTGTACTATTTTAACCTTTAAAACGATAAATATCGTTTTAAACATATATCGGGCAGAAGGGGGCGCCATTATTTTGCCGGCGCCATTTTTCACTAGACGCTCTTTCACTAGCCTGCTCCCCTCACTAGCCTGCCCCCCTCATCTGTTCAATGTGTTTTATGATCAATTTCCAGAACATGTAGGTTATCAAATAAAGTTTGTATCCACACACTTTTCACTTTCTTCTTCCAGGCCCCAATTGCTATTAGCTCCCCTCTGATCACTGATTTATGGATTTCCCATATTATATTTCTTTAAAAAAAAGGTTCCTCAATGTCCTTGCTAATTTCTTATTTACCTCAGAGTCATCCAATAGGAACTCATTAACCTCCCTGGTGGTAATCTTGAGCTAAGCTCGGGCTAGCCACAGGGAGCTCTATGCAGAGTATAGCGCGCAGTGGGCATTTTTACTAACCTCCCGGGGAATCCAGACATCGGTAGCCATTCTCCTTCCTGTCCTCCAAGGTTCTGAATCACTCTGGTGATATCGTCATCATCGATCTCACCACAGTTACAGTGCCATCCGGAGGATGGAAGTAAAATTGCAGTGCTGGAGCCCAGGTAGGTTAATGAGATAGCAGGGGCTGCTGCAGAGACTCTGCTGGCATGATTTTTTTCCGGATTGAAGGGTCTGAAACATTTTAAAAAGACCCTAAAATCCATAAATATTCATACCACCAGGGAGGTTAAGTCACCAATGCCACTGTTTGCCAAGCAAATCCCTCATTACCAATTCCGGCCACACAGCTGAATGATTGAAGATAGTCAAATATTCAATATTTGCTGCCTTTAAAGGGATACTGTAGGGGGGTCGGGGGGAAATGAGCTGAACTTACCCGGGGCTTCTAATGGTCCCCCGCAGACATCCTGTGCCCACGCAGCCACTCACCAATGCTCCGGCCCGCCTCCAGTTCACTTCTGGAATTTCTGACTTTAAAGTCAGAAAACCACTGCGCCTGCACGCCCGTGTCCTCGCTCCCGCTGATGTCACCAGGAGTGTACTGCGCAGACACAGACCATACTGGGCCTGTGCTGTGCGCTCTTGATGACATCAGCGGGATCGAGGACACGACAACGCAGGCGCAGTGGTTTTCAGACTTTAAAGTCGGAAATTCCACAAGTGAACCGGAGGCGGGGCCGGAGCATCGGTGAGTGGCTGCGCCAACACAGGATGTCTGCGGGGGACCGTTAGAAGCCCCAGGTAAGTTCAACTCCTTTTCCCCTGAGCCCCCTACAGTATCCCTTTAAAGCACCAAGATAATATTGGTCAATGTAGATTCTATCAATCTTAGTATATATAGTGTGTACATGGGAAAAGTAGGAATAATCATTGTCTAGGGGATGGAGATAACACCAGCCATCTTACAAATGTGCTGATTTTAGAAGTTGGGTATACCATGTAAAACTGACATTGGCGCCGTAGTTTTCCTAGAGGAAGATTTCATTGCAGGGTTACTGACAAGGTTGTGGTCACCCCCAAATATCAAGCATCCCTCTCTAAAATTTGACAGTTTATGCAGTACCTTTGAGAGAAAGTATGCTTGTTTCACATTAGGAGCATATATGTTTACTAAGGTATATTTCTGTCCAGCATATTCTCCTTTAAGCATTACATAACAAGGGGAGGGGGGTGGGAGCAGAGACTACGTGGGGGTAAAACAGAGTAGCTAGTCAATGGAATCCTGGAAATGTAGAGGCTGGAGAGGGGGGTATAGGGAGCTCAAAGAGTAAGGAGGGGACAAACCATAAGGAGGTGATTAAACCTTCTACTGGTTCCGTATGTGCTACAAAAAAAGTAAAGTGTAGTGGTAATTACATTAAATGCATGCTAACTAATGCTAGAAGCCTTTCAAATAATATTGGTGAACTGGAGTTGCTGATGAGAGATAATTATTAGACTATTAGAGATGGCCCGAACCTCTGATTTTAGGTTCGCAAATCTACCACAAAAGTTCGGTTCGCGCGAACTTTCTCGAACCGCAATAGACTTCAATGGGGAGGCGAACTTGAAAATTTTGAAAAAATTACGCTGGCCAGAAAAGTGATGGAAAAGATGTTTCAATCCATCTAACACCTGGAGGGAAACATGGTTGAGTGGGATAGATGTCAAAAATCCCACAACAATTTTTACTTTTCACACAAAGCAGTGTTTTAAGGGCAGAAATCACATTCAATGCTATATTGCAGGCCTACACTAATGCATGTGTATACATCAATCAGGGATTGTAATTCTCCCTCTCTCCTCCTTTGGAGGAGAATCTTGTCTTCCAGGGATTTGTAGGATGTCAAAAGCACGCTCACATACCTTGGCCAGGAATCAAACCAAGGTCAACTGCTTGGAGGGCAGCTATGCTATGCTCACCACTATACTACCAACACTACAGGCTGAAGCCAGCCTAGCTGCGAACACGGTAAATCCAGCGCTGGACACTTGGGTGCAGCAGCGCTGGACACTTGGACGCAGCCGGCGCCACCATAGGCCGTAATAGGAACTACGGCTATCGCAGGCACAGGGAGTAACTTCAGCGCCGTCAGAAGACGGATCTGAAGTTGCTTTTAAAACAATAATTCGGCTTCCAGCAATTGCTAGAAGCCAAATTATTTCATTCCCCCACTATCCATGTCGGCCTGGAGGGGGAATAGTAATTAACACGGTCCGGACTTGTGCGGCAGCAGGATCAGCCATATACTGGGTGTCCTGCGCCCAAGTCTCCGGCGCCGTTCTCTCTCGTACGCGCCTAGCTGGCCTGGAAAGGATGAAAAGCTAGGTGGCATGCAACCATTCCTGCTAACCTAAAGCTTACTTGTGTCTTACAACATATTGGCTTAAGACTTTACCAAATCCAATGCTCCAATATGGGGAAGCTTCTCTGTTTGCTGCTTTTTTTTTTTAAGTGTGGTGTCACAGTTCACTCATCTCTTCAACTACAAGAAAGGCCCAGGAGTAGTCTTAGCTATTGTAATATCTATGTTAAAGCAGGGCCCTTATTACACTTTCTCGTACAGGGCTATGGAAAACATTTTTCCCATGCGATAAAGCGAGGTGCAAAAATGAAATCATGCCTAGCAGAGGATGGTTTCAATCCATCAACCGCTGGGTTATGGGCCCAGCACACTTCTGCTGCACCACTCTGCTTACATTTGTATATAATCTTCACATTTAAGAAGGGTACATTAGTTCCCTTCACAAAACACAAAGGCATCCCTGGGTGGGCTTGAACCACAAACCTTTCAGTTAACAGCCAAATGCTCTAACCAATTGTGCCACAAGGACTGTGTGTATGTATTTGCTGCTAAATGGCTATCTGGGGTTTTCTATGGACAACTGATGAACACAAAATGCAAAGCCATCCCTGGGTGGGCTTGAACCACAAACCTTTCGGTTAATAGCCAAAAGCACTAACCAATTGTGCCACAAGGACTGTGTGTATATTGTTGCTGCTAAATGGCTATCTGGGGTTTTCTTCGGACAACTGTTGAACACAAAATGCAAGGCCATCCCTGGGTGGTCTTGAACCACCAACCTTTCGGTTAACAGCCAAATGCACTAACCAATTGTGCCACAAGGACTGTGTGAATGTTGTTGCTGCTAAATTGCTATCTGGGGTTTTCTTCAGACAACTGTTGAGCCTTGCAAATAAAATAGACGAACTAGAGTTCATTCTGAATGACAAAGGCTATGACATTGTGGGAATAACCGAGACATGGATGGATGAAAGCCATGACTGGATAGCTAATTTAAAAGGATACAAAGTGTTTAGGAAGGAAGGACAGGAAAAAAGGTGGAGGGGTTTGTCTCTTTGTTAAGAATTCTTTTACAGCTGTCCTCAACGATGAGATGGAGGAAGATTGCGAAGATGTGGAGTCCGTTTGGGTGAATATTCATGGTGGAAATAAATGTTGCCAATTGCTTATTGGGGTATGCTACAGGCCACCTCATATTAATGAAGCTGCAGAACTGCGATTACTACAGCAGATTGAAAAAGCTGCAAGTAAAAATGAGGTCATAATTATGGGCAACTTCAACTTTCCAGACATTGACTGGAGTATTGAGGCTACCCATCCTGGTAAAAGTAGCAGATTTCTGGCAGCACTACAGGACAATTACTTGATTCAAATGGTAACGGAACCAACTAGGGGGAATGCGTTACTGGATCTGATCATTTCTAATAGATCAGATAATGTATCAAATGTGCAGGTTCAAGAACATTTGGGAAATAGTGATTACAACATGATAACGTTTGATCTGGTGACTGATAGGCCACGGGGCAGCGGGACCACTAAAACTATGAATTTTAGAAAAGTAAAGTTCAAGCAAATTAGGCAGGCACTAAGTTTTGTGAACTGGGATAATGTACTACAAGGGGAGGACACTGAAGGGAAATGACAAGCTTTTAAACTTATACTCAATCAATATTGTAGTACGTATATATCCCATATGGAAACAAAATATCTAGGAATAAAAAAAGGCCTCTATGGATGAATAGAAAGGTTAAAGATAAAATGAAGAGGAAAAAGAATGCCTATAAGGTCCTAAAACAGGAGGGGACCGAGGCTGCACTTAGCAATTATAAGGAGTGCAATAAAAATTGTAAAAAATAAATTAGGCTGGCAAAGATCGAAGCTGAAAATCAAATCGCTAGGGATATCAAATCTAACCCAAAAAAGTTTTACAAGTACATCAACTCTAAAAAAAGAAAGGTTGACTGTATAGGACTCCTAAAGGATGAGGGTGGGAACTCAATGGTGGATGACCAAGGTAAGACAGAGTTATTAAATGCTTTCTTTGCTTCTGTCTTCACAAAGGAAACAGCACTGTTGCAAATTACAGAGGCAGAAGAGTCTTAATCTTCTAACTGTAATATTAAATACTTAACGCAGGAAGAAGTGAAGGCAAGACTAAATAAATTAAAAATAGACAAGGCACCTGGCCCGGATGGCATGCATCCTCGGGTCCTAAGGGAATTAAGTTCAGTTATAGATAAACCCCTTTATCTTATCTTTTGTGACTCTCTTTCAACTGGCAGAGTCCCAGTGGATTGGCGTACACCCCACGTTTTCCCATTATTTAAGAAGGGCAAAAAATCAGATCCAGGAAATTATAGACCTGTAAGCTTAAAGAGGATCTGTAACATGAAAAGATCCCCTGGGGGGTACTCACCTCGGGTGGGGGAAGCCTCCGGATCCTAATGAGGCTTCCCACGCCATCCTCCATCCGTTAGGGGTCTCGCTGCAGCCCTCCGTGGAGTCCGTGCAGCGGTGACGTCAATATTTACCTTCCTGGCTCCTGCGCAGGCGCTCTGACGGCTGTCGGCTCCGAACTACACGGAAATACCCGATCGCCGTCGGATCTGCTCTACTGCGCAGGCGCAAGTTTCCTGCGCCTGCGCAGTAGAGCGGACCCGAATGAGATCGGGTATTTCCGTGTAGTTCGGAACGGAAAGCCGCCACAGCGCCCCCGCTGGAGCAAGCAAAGGTAAATATTGAACTGACAGTCGGCACAGTCGCCGGCTGTTCGGAGGGCTGCGGCGAGACCCCCGTGGGACAGAGGACGGCGTGGGAAGCCTCATTAGGATCCGGAGGCTTCCCCCACCCGAGGTGAGTACCCCCCAGGGGATCTTTTTAATGTTACAGAGTCTCTTTAACATCCGTTGTATGCAAACTTTTTGAGGGTTTACTAAGAGATACTATACATGACTTCATAGTAGAAAATAATCTTATTTCTCAGCATCAACATGGGTTTACTAAAGACAGGTCCTGTTTGACTAACATTCTGTAACGATTGGTGTCAGCACGCAGAGAGAATCTGATTATTGGTGATCTGCAGTATCACCAAAAATGCAGATATATACCTGATTATTGATGATCTGCAGCATCACCGATAATACAGATATATTGCTAACCTCTGGACACCTATAGGTATGTGAGTGTTTGGTGTAACAGTAATACTTTGAGCAATGCGCCAGCATGCTGGAATACTGCTCGGAAAGGCACAGGAACCTTTCAGCAGCCTTAGGCTCTCTAAGGGGAGGAGTCAGGCTGGAGGTAGGAAGGACCAGGGAGTGAGTGACACCTGAAGGTATATTTCACTATCTGGTCTGGAGACTATCTCTTAAGGGGAGAGATGGCTCTCGAGGTCGGGCACGCCTGGTCGGTAACACACTGACAGATAAAGTACAAAGACAGAAGGCTGATTCTGTATCCAAGGCAAGCAGGGTCTGGCAATGGTATATTAGATATGCGAGGTACCGAATCAGAAGACAGAGGAGTAGTCAGAAAAGCAATAAGTCATAACAGATATCAAACAATGCCTAATCTGAGTGCGAGGTCCTTGGTCTCAGCACCCTAGAACTAGTCTGAAGTATAACACAGATGATAACACAGTTCCCTAAGCTGGGTGTGAGGTCCTTGGTCTCTACACCCTGGAACTAGCTTAAGCATAAACAGAATACAATTCAAATAATCTGGCTAAGTGTGAATTCCCAGGTCCACCTGGTTCTAACACACTGTAGGATCTGACTA
This sequence comes from Hyperolius riggenbachi, assembly GCF_040937935.1. Lineage (NCBI taxonomy): Eukaryota > Metazoa > Chordata > Amphibia > Anura > Hyperoliidae > Hyperolius > Hyperolius riggenbachi. The sequence continues at coordinate 399,269,417 of NC_090648.1, read as the reverse complement.
AAGGTCTGAGTGCTTCCACGTAGTGATCGCAGCGGCAGACCACCAGCAACTGACAAGCAAGTTGTATATATAGTTGCAGGACTCTGCCGCCCCGCCCGAACCATTTAGCCAATCAGGAGTCCAGCAGGAATCTGCTGATCATCCTGATCAGCTGACACATCTCCTGCTGACATAAAGGTCCTGACTTCTGGCACGCGCGCGCGTAGCTCTAAACCTGTGTGAACTAACAGGCTCAGCCACACCAGCTGCATGCTGCTGCGTGCAAACCACTGTGCTGGACGCGGAATCAGCCGCATGCGGCGGCTTTTCCGCGTCCCGCTCTGCCGGCAGACACACGCTTCCGAGTACAAACCACCGCACTGGACGCGGAATCAGCCGCCTGCTCAGTAGCACTCGCGGCGGCTTTTCCGCGATCTCTCACACATGCTCAGCTTTTATGAGGTAGTGAACGCTAATATGGATATTGGGAATGCTGTAGATGATGTGATATACTTAGACTTTGCAAAGGCCTTCGACACTGTTCCCCACAAAAGTCTGGTGCAAAAGTTGAGGCTGCAAGGACTGGGGAAGAGTCTGTGTGCATGGATAGGGAACTGACTAATGGACAGAAAACAAAGAGCTGTGGTCAATGGATCGTACTCAAAATGGGAGACTGTTAGCAGTGGGGTACCACAGGGGTCTGTTCTGGGTCCAGTGCTCTTCAATTTATTTATTAATGACCTAGTAGATGCAGTAGTGAGCAATGTTGCTATTTTTGCAGATGATACTGTGATGAATAGCGGAAAAGCCGCCGCGTGTTCTGACAGTAAGGCAACTGATTCCGCGTCTGATGCGGCGGTTTGTCCGCGTCAGCATGCGTCTGGGTTATCTGAAACTAATGGTGCACATGGGAAGAATGGCGCGGGGGGCGCCGCATGTTCTGACGGTAAGGCGGCGGATTCCGCGTCCAGTGCGGCGGTTTCCCCGCAGCAACATGTGTCTGGGCTGTCTGGAACTAATTGTCAGCAAGGAGTAGCAATGATTGGCACAAGATGTAAGCGCTGGCAACCAACGGGGGTAACAGATTGGGTAACTGTGCCTCCAGATCAATCAGCCATACAGAAGAGTGGTAGGTAGAGATAAAGTATCCGGGCACCAGTCACAGCAAAAGTGATGCTAAACAATCTTTAATCCATCCCCATCAAACTGACATACAGTGAATTGTGCAGGCCTTACAGCCGTTTCGCAGGACAACCTGCTTCTTCAGAGGCAACAACATTGTGAATCAAACAGAGCAGACTTAAATATATAAACATTAATTGTCCTGGCTTACCACACCTCCTAACGCCACCCCACCGCCGAGCGCACTTGTTCTAAGCAACGCCCCGAGCCACTGACTGGAGTAGAAAGTTCGGCGTCTCCCTTCCGGGAGCGTCATACAGGCGTGCGCCTGATTGGTCTGATGGGACGTCACATGACTGTCCCAGCGTCATGTCCAGCGTCAGCCAATAGTATTGGTGAGGGGGCGGGTTGGTGTCTATTCTCCTAGGCAACCAGCCCAGAGGCGCGGCATACCTGGAACAGAGTAAACAAATAGACATATGAGATTAAAAACACACACAGATATAACGCACAGCTAAAATGAATGACAAGATGGATCTTAAGACAAGTTATTATAAACAATTGGAGAATATAGCAATTCAAGCATAATACAATAAGTAGCGTGATCTTCGCTCAAGTCGCTATCATAGTTGCCCAATCTTTTACCCACTTTAGCGTGCATTTATAAGCATAGCCATCAGGACAACTCCCTCACACTCGTTGTGGGGATTGTTCTGGGCTGGTCGCTTGGAGGGTCCCACCAAAAGGATCCCACCAATCTATGGACCTGTGCCCAGAGTTCAGGCTACATACGCCATTAGTGAGTATAAGTGAAGCACACCATTATGCTTCACTTTTTGAAACAAATATAAGAAAGTGGCAACATTAAAGCAGCAGAGTTGAGCAACGAAACCCAGGATCACGGGAGAAGGAAGGGAAGAAAAAGGAGGGAGGGGGGAGGGAGGGAAAAATTGGTGGGAGAAAGAGGGGGGAGAGAGAGAGGGAAAAGGGGGGAGGAGGAGGGCAAGAAAGGAAAAACATAATCCCGGGAGGCAGGATGATAGTCCACGGGGAAGTAAGGGAGAGGAAAAGGTATGGAGACAAAGGATCAAGATGATAACATAGCTAGCATGATCAATCATTAATGTTTATCCAAAAAACACCATAATTCATTACGTTCATTGAGGCCAAGCCTGCCACATGAATCAGTCTTTGAAATAAGCCTGGCCTCTTCTCTACGCAAACATTGGTCACGGTTCCCTCCTCTATATGAAGTCTCTACTATTTTTAGACCACAAAAACGTAAACAGTCAGCATTTCCCATATGATCCTCCCTCACATGAGCAATCAGCCTTCCTGCCCCCTTCCCTGTTTCAATGGATTTATAATGTTCCTGGAAACTTTGCTTAATTGGTCTTGTTGTTTTTCCAATATAAAATCTCTTACAGGGACACATAACCGCATATACTGCAAACTTATAGCCGCAGTGAATAAAGTCCTTAAAAACAATCCGGTAACCCCCGAGTATGATTGCTTTACCTGGAATAAGCTGGTGACAGTGAACACAGTTCAGACACCGGAAGTTCCCTGAAGGCTTCATAGCCGTCAGCCAATCTGGCTCTTTCTTTGTTACAAATTCACTCTTTACCACCCAGTCGCCAATAGTAGGGGCCCTACGGAATGTGACCAATGGGCGTTCGTTCAAATGAGACTCAAGGTCAGGGTTTTCCTTTAATTTATTCCAGTTCTTATACACTGCCTGTTTAATTCTAGGGGCCATGGGACCATAATCAAAAATGAAGGGGAATTTACTCTTTTGACCCTCTGTGAATGATTTAGTCTTGATCTTTTTTTTAATCTTTAAAAGAGACTCCTGGTTTTTCTCATTTGCTCTGTTGAAGGCCTCAATCAACAGAGATAGAGGATACCCTCTCGTGAGAAACCTCACCGCCAATTCCTTACTTTGCTCCAAGAAGTCTTGTTGTTTACTATTATTTCTCTTGAGTCTCAGGAACTGGCTGTAAGGTATACCGTCTAGAACATGCTGAGGATGGTAACTGGCATAGGACAGTAGTGAATTAGTTGCTGTGGCTTTACGATGTCCCCTAGATAGCAATTTGTCCCCCTCCGCATATATAACCAAGTCTAAAAATTCAAGGCACACACCTCCCCATACCCCTGTAAACCTCATGTTTAGCTCATTGGTATTAAGCCAATGCACAAAATCCTGGAATAGTTCCTCACCCCCAGTCCATATCATGACCACATCGTCCATGTAACGATGCCAAGACCTGATGGCGTGGCGATAGGGATTCGAAGGGGAGTGGACAAAGTGTGCCTCCCAGTATGCCAAAAAAAATTGGCAAAAGTTGGAGCTACCGATGTCCCCATCGCTACGTCGGAGGACTGTCTGTACCATTGACTGTTAAACAGGAAGGCATTATGGGTGAGCACAAATTTTAGGCACTCACCCACAAACATCGCCCACTGCTCATCCTTCCCCTGTTCAATAAGGAAGGTTACAATCACCTCCACCCCTTTGTCTTGAGGGATTCTGGTGTACAGACTCTCGACATCGATAGAGACCAGATTAAATGAATCCTCCCACCTGACTGTTGATAAGAACCTCAAGGCCGCTAGTGTATCGGCCAAGTGAGAGGGAACCCTCTCCAACATGGGTCTTAACAAGTAGTCCAGATATTTGGACAGAGGTTCAGTGACAGAACCCCTGGCCGACACTATCGGTCGCCCAGGGGGACATTCCAGACTCTTGTGCACCTTCGGGAGAAAGTACCACACAGGTTTTTTGGAAAGTTGGGGAGGAGGCCCTCACCTAGTTTACGGGATAGCCACCCCGCATCAATACCCCTGCGGAGGAGAGAAGGAAGTGCTCTTTTGTGATAGAATGTTGGGTCACCCCGTAGCCTTTCATAAAATCCATCTGAACCTTCCAGCTGTCTCAGAGCTTCCTGTAAGTACCAGTCCCTTGACATTATTACAAGATTACCTCCTTTGTCAGCTTTCTTGACCACAATTTGGTCATTCTGCTTGAACCATTTTAAAGCTAACATTTCTGAGGTTGTCAAGTTCTGTTCAGCCTCAGGGTATATAAGTGCTTTTAAATCCCCCCTAGTACATTTATCAAACATTTCTATTTCAGACCCTGGGGTAGGGGGGAAATCTCTGGTTGACTTACAGGGTATAAACACAGATCTATCCTCATCACTGGACAGCTGGGGGTCGGCAGATATACCATTCCTATTTTCCTCCAGGAGTGACCAAAGGTCATTAAATACCTGCAAATCAACCCCAGTATGAGGCACAAAAAAGCCCAGACCGGGTGGATCCGCAGGAATTGCAGAATGCATTTTCCTGGATTGAAACGAGGAAATGTTCAATCTTCTAATTGCCTTGTACCAATCAACCTCAAACCGGAACTTATCAAAATTGCAATTCACAGAGAAGTTCAAACCCTTCTTTAGTAAGGAGTCACCCCCCTCTGGTAAAGAGACACCGGAAATGTTAATAATTTGGCGAGTATTCTCACCCATGGAGGAATTTACTTTTTCTTCCAGAATTTCCAACCAGAAGTTCCCTGTTGCCACTTCACCCTCTTTTGTGGGGGTCCTGCGGGGTTTCCTCCATCCTCGCCTGGTCTTACATCCAAAGGGGCCCCTGCACATGATTGCGGTGTAGTTGGCTTAGATGGTGCGTTTCTAGGTATTTCCGGGCTAGAATCTGATCCGGAATCTGTGGTCCAATAGCCACCCGACCTATTTCTCTGCTGTCTTGGTTTGGATCCGGGTTGTTTTTTCACTGTTGAGGGGGTATTTTGTCCCCAGTTAAAGATACGTCCTCTTCTAAAGTCCTCCTCATCTAAATTTTCGTAATTTCCGCTCCTTGATGTTATCCTGGAGTGGTCCCAATCTCTTATCCACCTTTGTAACAATTTCACAAAGTTGTGTAGAGGTAGTCAACAGCCCCAACTCTTTCTTACAATTTGCCAGTTCCTGAGAGATCTTATTGTATTTCAATTCACTTCGATCTAGAATGATCTTTTGTAGCTTAAGTGCATTCTCCAATTGTGCCTTCCAGTTCTTCATAAATTCTGGATCATCCTCACATTCAATAGCCTCGCTGTATTTACGGAAGCCTCTCGCAGCGATCTGTTTTTCCTCGTATCGTTTAAGTGTAGCGAAAGTCCAGAATAGTTGCAGTTCTCTTTCAGACAGTCGATTGAGTCTTTGCTCTGCCACCTTCACACCAAGGGCTTTACTTGATTCTGAGCCCTTGGCTGTATCCGTCAGAAAGGTTTGCCAGTCACATCGTCCGGCTTCAACCGCAGTGGTTAGGGATTCAGCTCCATTTGCAGATGGTCCCACTTGTAGCTCACTGCTTGATCCGGGCTCCTGCATCTGTGCTCTAATCAGAAACGTGAAATCAATTGTCAGCAAGGAGTAGCAATGATTGGCACAAGATGTAAGCGCTGGCAACCAACGGGGGTAACAGATTGGGTAACTGTGCCTCCAGATCAATCAGCCATACAGAAGAGTGGTAGGTAGAGATAAAGTATCCGGGCACCAGTCACAGCAAAAGTGATGCCAAACAATCTTTAATCCATCCCCATCAAACTGACATACAGTGAATTGTGCAGGCCTTACAGCCGTTTCGCAGGACAACCTGCTTCTTCAGAGGCAACAACATTGTGAATCAAACAGAGCAGACTTAAATATATAAACATTAATTGTCCTGGCTTACCGCACCTCCTAACGCCACCTCACCGCCGAGCGCGCTTGTTCTAAGCAACGCCCCGAGCCACTGACTGGAGTAGAAAGTTCGGCGTCTCCCTTCCGGGAGCGTCATACAGGCGTGCGCCTGATTGGTCTGATGGGACGTCACATGACTGTCCCAGCATCATGTCCAGCGTCAGCCAATGGTATTGGTGAGGGGGCGGGTTGGTGTCTATTCTCCTAGGCAACCAGCCCAGAGGCGCGGCATACCTGGAACAGAGTAAACAAATAGACATATGAGATTAAAAACACACACAGATATAACGCACAGCTAAAATGAATGACAAGATGGATCTTAAGACAAGTTATTATAAACAATTGGAGAATATAGCAATTCAAGCATAATACAATAAGTAGCGTGATCTTCGCTCAAGTCGCTATCATAGTTGCCCAATCTTTTACCCACTTTAGCGTGCATTTATAAGCATAGCCATCAGGACAACTCCCTCACACTCGTTGTGGGGATTGTTCTGGGCTGGTCGCTTGGAGGGTCCCACCAAAAGGATCCCACCAATCTATGGACCTCTGCCCAGAGTTCAGGCTACATACGCCATTAGTGAGTATACCTTACAGCCAGTTCCTGAGACTCAAGAGAAATAATAGTAAACAACAAGACTTCTTGGTGCAAAGTAAAGAATTGGCAGTGAGGTTTCTCACGAGAGGCTATCTCTGTTGATTGAGGCCTTCAACAGAGCAAATGAGAAAAACCGGGAGTCTCTTTTACAGATAAAGAAAAAGATCAAGACTAAATCATTCACAGAGGGTCAAAAGAGTAAAATCCCCTTCATTTTTGATTATGGTCCCATGGCTCCTAGAATTAAACAGGCAGTGTATAAGAACTGGAATAAATTAAAGGAAAACCCCGACCTGGAGTCTCATTTGAACGAACGCCCATTGGTCACATTCCGTAGGGCCCCTACTATTGGCGACTGGGTGGTAAAGAGTGAATTTGTAACAAAGAAAGAGCCAGATTGGCTGACGGCTATGAAGCCATCAGGGAACTTCCGGTGTCTGAACTGTGTTCACTGTCACCAGCTTATTCCAGGTAAAGCAATCATACTCGGGGGTTACCGGATTGTTTTTAAGGACTTTATTCACTGCGGCTCTAAGTTTGCAGTATATGCGGTTATGTGTCCCTGTAAGAGATTTTATATTGGAAAAACAACAAGACCAATTAAGCAAAGTTTCCAGGAACATTATAAATCCATTGAAACAGGGAAGGGGGCAGGAAGGCTGATTGCTCATGTGAGGGAGGATCAAATGGGAAATGCTGACTGTTTACGTTTTTGTGGTCTAAAAATAGTAGAGACTCCACATAGAGGAGGGAACCGTGACCAATGTTTGCGTAGACAAGAGGCCAGGCTTATTTCAAAGACTGATGCATGTGGCAGGCTTGGCCTCAATGAACGTAATGAATTATGGTGTTTTTTGGATAAACATTAATGATTGATCATGTTAGCTATGTTATCATCTTGATCCTCTGTCTCCATACCTTTTCCTCTCCCTTACTTCCTCGTGGACTATCATCCTGCCTCCCGGGATTGTTTTTCCTTTCTTGCCCTCCTCCTCCCCCTTTTCCCTCTCTCTCTCCCCCCTCTTTCTCCCACCAATTTTTTTCCCCCTCCGCCTCCCTCCTTTTTCTTCCCTTCCTTCTCCCGTGATCCTGGGTTTCGTTGCTCAACTCTGCTGCTTTAATGTTGCCACTTTCTTATATTTGTTTCAAAAAGTGAAGCATAATGGTGTGCTTCACTTATACTCACTAATGGCGTATGTAGCCTGAACTCTGGGCACAGGTCCATAGATTGGTGGGATCCTTTTGGTGGGACCCTCCAAGCGACCAGCCCAGAACAATGCCCACAACGAGTGTGAGGGAGTTGTCCTGATGGCTATGCTTATAAATGCACGCTAAAGTGGGTAAAAGATTGGGCAACTATGATAGCGACTTGAGCGAAGATCACGCTACTTATTGTATTATGCTTGAATTGCTATATTCTCCAATTGTTTATAATAACTATTCTTAAGATCCATCTTGTCATTCATTTTAGCTGTGCGTTATATCTGTGTGTATTTTTAATCTCATATGTCTATTTGTTTACTCTGTTCCAGGTATGCCACGCCTCTGGGCTGGTTGCCTAGGAGAATAGACACCAACCCGCCCCCTCACCAATACCATTGGCTGACGCTGGACATGACTCTGGGACAGTCATGTGATGTCCCATCAGACCAATCAGGCGCACGCCTGTATGACGCTCCCGGAAAGGAGATGCCGAACTTTCTACTCCAGTCAGTGGCTCGGTGTGTTGCTTAGAACAAGCGCGCTCGGCGGTGGGGTGGCGTTAGGAGGTGCGGTAAGCCAGGACAATTAATGTTTATGTATTTAAGTCTGCTCTGTTTGATTCACAATGTTGTTGCCTCTGAAGAAGCAGGTTGTCCTGCGAAACGTCTGTAAGACCTGCACAATTCACTGTATGTCAGTTTGATGGGGATGGATTAAAGATTGTTTAGCATCACTTTTGCTGTGACTGGTGCCCGGATACTTTATCTCTACCTACCGCTCTGCTGTCTGGAACTAGTAGTGCACACAGATGGAGAGCTACACGCGCGCGCGCTGCAAGACAAGCTGTTTATACCAATAGGAGAAAGATCAGCTGATCTGGGCGGTCAGCTGATTCATGCTCAGTCAGTGATTGGTTGATGGGAGCTGGGCGGCGCTGTGGGGCGCTTTACTATATATATCTCCTGCTGTTCAGTTGCTGGTTGTCTGGCGTTGCGAATGCCTTTGTTTTAGCACTCAGACCTTAGTCAGATCCTTCAGTGTGGTGGAACCAGGAGGACTTGGGAATCCACACTTAGCCAGTTACTGTATATCATCTGTGTTATTCTCTAGCATAGTTCCAGCGTGTTGAGATCACGGCCCTCACACCTCAGACTAGGAATACTGTATATCATCTGTGTTATTCTCTAGCATAGTTCCAAGGTGTTGAGATCACGGCCCTCACACCCCAGACTAGGAACACTGTGTATCATCTGTGTTATTCTCTAGCACAGTTCCAGGGTGTTGAGATCACGGCCCTCACACCCCAGACTAGGAATACTGTGTATCATCTGTGTTATTCTCTAGCATAGTTCCAGGGTGTTGAGATCACGGCCCTCACACCCCAGACTAGGAATACTGTATCTCTGTAACGATGGGTGTCAGCAACCAGAGAGAGAATCTGATTCTTGGCGATCTGCAGTATCCCCAAGGATACAGATATACCTGATTATTGGGGATCTGCAGAATCGCCAATAATCAAATATGTCTAACCTCTAGACACCTGAGTGTGTAAGTGTTTTGGTGCAACAGTAACCTTTGGACCACCGGGGTAGCAGGTGGTCCAATAAGTAGAGAAGACTCTACTGCAGTCAAGGACACCTGGAAAGGAAGTCCCTGACTGATAAGGAGCAGTGTCCCCTCTGAAGAGCAGGGGACCCCTGCGGAAAGGCTGGACACCCTGCGGAGGGTGACAGCCAGAAGGTCAGACAGGCTGGGTCAGCAACAGAGTATCAGATATGCAAAGTACCAAATCAGAGATCAGAAGAATAGTCAGGAAAGCTACAGGTCATAGCAGATATCAGAACAAGGCCTAGTCTGAGGTGTGAGGAGCGTGATCTCAACACCCTGGAACTATGCTAGAAAATAACATAGATGATATACAGTATTCCTAGTCTGGGGTGTGAGGGCCGTGATCTCAACACCCTGGAACTATGCTAGAGAATAACACAGATGATATACAGTATTCCTAGTCTGGGGTGTGAGGGCCGTGATCTCAACACCCTGGAACTATGCTAGAGAATAACACAGATGGTATACAGTATTCCTAGTCTAGGGTGTGAGGGCCGTGATCTCGACACCCTGGAACTATGCCAGAGAATAACACAGATGATATACAGTAACTGGCTATGTGTGGATCCCCAGGTCCTCCTGGTTCCACCACACTGAAAGATCTGACTAAGGTCTGAGTGCTAACACATAAGCATTCGCAACGCCAGACAACCAGCAACTGAACAGCAAGAGATATATATAGTAAAGCACCCCACAGCGCTGCCCGGCTCCCATCAACCAATCAGTGGCCGAGCAGGAATCAGCTGACCGTCCCGATCAGCTGATCTTCCTCCTATTGGTATAAAGAGCCTGTCTAGCGGCGCGCGCGCGTAGCTCTCCATCTGTGTGCACTACTAGGTCCAGCTAACCCAAACGCATGTTGTTGCGGGGAACCCGCCGCACTGAACGCGGCATCCGCCGCTTTGCCGTCAGAACATGCGGCGGCCCCCACGCCACTCCGCCCATGGGCACCACCAGCTCCAGACAAACCAGACGCCTGCTGACGCGGACAAACCGCTGCATCAGACGCGGAATCAGCCGCCTTGCTGCCAGAACATGCGGCGGCTTTTCCGCTGTTTATCACAATATCATCTGTGTTTTTCTCTAGCATAGTTCCAGGGTGTTGAGATCACGGACCTCACACCTCAGACTAGATCTTGTTCTGATACCTGTTATGACCTGTGGCTTTCCTGACTATTCTTCTGTTCTCTGATTTGGTACCTTGCATATCTGATACACTGTTGCCGACCCGGTCTGTCTGACCTTCTGGCTGTCACCCTCCCTCATGGTGTTCAGCCTTCCCGCAGGGGTCCCCTGCTGTACAGAGGGGACACTGCTCCTTGTCAGTCTGGGACTCCCTCCCAGGTGTCCATGACTGCAGTAGAGTCTTCTCTACTTATTGGACCACCTGCTTCCCCGGTGGTCCAAAGGTTACTGTTGCACCAAAACACTTACTCACTCTGGTGTCTAGAGGTTAGTCATATTTGATTATTGGCGATTCTGCAGATCCCCAATAATCAGGTATATCTGTATTCTTGGGGATACTGCAGATCGCCAAGAATCAGATTCTCTCTCTGGTTGCTGACACCTATCGTTACAGATACAAAATTGTGCAGAATCATCAACTCTCAGGAAGATAGTGTCATATTACAACAGGATCTGGATAGGATGGCTATATGGGCACATACATGGCAGATGAAATTCAATGTTGAAAAATGTAAAGTCATGCATTTTGGTCTAGCACCATACAAAATAAATGGGATACAGTTGGGGACATCAAACTTGGAGAAGGACTTAGGAGTACTCATCGACAACAAGTTAAATAATCGTACTCAATGCCAAGCCACTGCAGCTAAAGCTAGCAAAATTTTGGGATGCATTAAAAGGGAAATAAAAACTTGAGATGCTAGCATAATATTGCCCTTGTTTAACTCTCCAGTAAGGCCACATCTGGAATATAAAATTCAGTTCTGGGCATCACATTGCAAAAAAGATATTGCAGTTTTAGAGCAGGTGCAGAGACAAGCAACAAAATTGATACGTGAGATGGAAGGTCTCACTTACCAAGAAAGGTTAGATAAACTGGGTTTATTTAGTCTAGAGAAAAGACGCCTTAGAGGGGATCTAATTAACATGTATAAATACATCAGAGGGCAATATAATAGCTTGGCGGATGAGCTTTTTGTCCCTAGGCCTTCTCAAAGGACTAGAGGACACGATCTGCGCAAGGAGGAAAAACGTTTTAGCCATTTATTTAGGAAAGGGTTCTTTACAGTAAGAGTGATTAAGATGTGGAATGCATTGCCACAGGAAGTTGTTATGGCAAACTCTATGGGCCTGATTCACAAAGCAGTGCAAACTGTTTGCACGCCAGTGAAAAGCCCTTTATCCCGCCTAAACTCAGTTTAGGTGTGATAAGAAGAAACTCGCTTGAAATTCCCGCGCGCAAAGTTTTGCGCGCGCAGTCGTGCAACACACAGCGCGAAGCGTGCGGTGCGGGCGATGCGCCCATCAAACCCTATGGGCGCTGCACGCGGAATTGCGCGCACAAAGTTTTGCACGCGATGACCAGCACAAAGCGGTGCTAACTCCGCGGTGCAAAGGTTATCACGCCTAAAGTCTTTTAGGCGTGATGACTTGGTTATCACCGCTTTGTGAATCAGGCCCTATACCTGCATTTAAAAGGGGCTTAGATGCTTTCCTTGCGTTGAAAGACATCCATGGCTACAATTACTAGGTAATGCCTAATGATGTTGATCCAGGGATTTTATCTGATTGCCATCTGGAGTCAGGAAGGAATTTTTCCCTTTTGGGGCTAATTGGACCATGCCTTGTAAGGGTTTTTTCACCTTCCTCTGGATCAACAGGGATATGTGAGGGAGCAGGCTGGTGTTGTACTTTATACTGGTTGAACTCGATGGACGTATGTCTTTTTTCAACCAAAATAACTATGTAACAAAATGCAAGGCCATCCCTGGGTGGGCTTGAACCACCAACCTTTCGGTTAACAGCCAAATGCACTAACCAATGGCCGCCATAGCCCCTTAAGAGAAAGTGTCATTAGGGCCTTGCTGTAACATAGATTGTAGTGTAACTATTTCAACTAATGCACCCTTCTTAAACTTGAAGATTGTATACAAATGTAAGCAGACTGCAGAGTGGCACAGCAGAAGTGAGCTGGGCCCACAACCCAGAGGTTGATGGATCGAAACCATCCTCTGCTAGGCATGATTTCATTTTTGCACCTCGCTTTATCGCATGGGAAAAACGGTTTCCATAGCTCTGTAAGAGAAAGTGTAATAATGGCCGCGCCATAACATAGATATTACGGTAGCTAAGGCTACTCCTGGGCGTTTCTTGTAGTTGAAGAGATAAGTGAACTGTTACACCACACTTAAAAAAAAACAAAAAAAAAACAGAGAAGCTTCCCCATATTGGAGCATTCGATTTGGTAAAGTCTTAAGCCAATGTGTTGTAAGACACAATTAAGCTTTAGGTTAGCAGGAATGGTTGCATGGCCACCTAGCTTTTCATCTTTTCCAGGCCAGCTAGGCTGGCTTCAGCCTGCAGTGTTGGTAGTATAGTGGTGAGCATAGCTGCCCTCCAAGCAGATGACCTAGGTTTGATTCCTGGCCAAGGTATGTGAGCGTGCTTTTGACATCCTACAAATCCCTGGAAGACAAGATCCTCCTCCTCCGGAAGAGAGGGAGAGACGGTTGTGGGGTGCTACATAAAGAACAGCAAGCTAACAAGCCTACAAGAGCCTAACTAAGCTTTCCCTAGCAGAGTCTGTTAGCAGTTGTCCCTGGACTAATTACTGTAGGCAGATGACTGAGTAAAACGGCTGGAGAACCTTGCCTTTTATAAGGGAGGGTGGGGCTCTAGGAGTGAGTGTAGTCTGATTGGTGACAATGTGCCTGCTGACTGTGATGTAGAGGATCAAAGTTGACCCTAATGGAGCATTATGGGAGTGAACCTGAACTTCCTCAAAAGTTCATATTCGCTGGTGAACGTGAACCAATCAAAGTTCGCCTGGAACCGTTCGCGGGCAAACTGTTTGGGCCATCTCTAATGACTATGATATTGTAGGTGTAACAGAAACATGGATGGATGCTAGCCATGATTGGATAGTAAATTTGGAAGATTGTAGTGTTTTTAGAAAAAAATGATCCAATAAAAAAGGAGGGGTGGTCTTTATGTTTGTTAAGACTTCCTTATCTTCAGTTTAATGGATTACATGGCTGGGCAGCACGGTGGCGTAGTGGTTAGCGCTCTCGCCTTGCAGCGCTAGGTCCCTGGTTCGAATCCCAGCCAGGGCACTATCTGCAAAGAGTTTGTATGTTCTCTCTGTGTCTGCGTGGGTTTCCTCCGGGCACTCCGAGTTCCTCCCACATTCCAAAAACATACAGATAAGTTAATTGGCTCCCCTAAAAAATTGTCCCTAGACTAAAGTACTTACACTACATAATATAGACATATGGCAATGGTAGGGATTAGATTGTGAGCTCCTTTGAGGGACAGTTAGTGACAAGACAATATATATACACTGTACAGCACTGTGTAATATGTTGGTGCTAAATAAATACTAAATAATAAAAAATAATAATAATGACTATTGTAGAATGTACATACCTTATTGAAATAAAAATTCTAGATCTAAAAAAGACTAGTATGGATAAATAATACTGTTTTAGACATGATGAAGTGTAAAAGGAATGTCTTTAGTGCCCTAAAGAATGAGGGGACTGCATCTGCAATAAAGAATTATATAAAATGTAAGGAAAACTGCAAAAAACGAATGAGACTTGCAATACTGGAAGCTGAAAGAAAGTGGCCAGTGATAGAAGTCAACTCCCAAAAAGTTTTACAAATTCAGTGTATGAACTCTGGTGCAACTTGACAAAGGCCTTATAGGCCGAAACAGCGGGCTGTCGTTGCCCTTTTATTGCTAGATGCTGCAATAAACATCCACTGAGCTATTTATACCTTGTGTGGTGCCAGTCTTTTGAGGATCTTCATTGCTTGACCCCTTGGTACAGGGGTGAAGACCAGGCACACCTTTCTTTTGGAATAATTTTGGTGGTGCTCCTGATTTGTTGCTTTTTTTTAGTGTATGAACTCTAAAAGAAAAAAATGTAGAGGATACAGGACTTTTGCAAAATCAGACAGGAAACTCTATTGCTGAGGACCGCACTAAAGTGGAAATTTTAATTCCACTACTTCTCATAATGAGTGAACTGGGTTTCTCTCAGGCTGTCAACCTCCCCACCCACAAGAAAGAGCACACCCTGGATCTTATATTTCATTCCGGACTTTTAATATCACACATGGATATAAACCCAGTGGTATGGTCAGACCACCACACCATCCACTTCTCTCTGACAGCACCAGCGATAAAACACAGAGGGAAAGAACTCATAAAATACCGTTCTCTGAAAGATGTCTCACCCCAGCACGTTCAGAATACCCTCAATTTCGACGCATTAACCAATCATTGCGCAGACCTAGACTCCATGGTCCTGATGTACAACCATGCAGTGTCATTTGCCTATGACGTCCTTTCTCCAGTTCGCATTAAACGGTCTACACCACTTCACCATGCACAGTGGTTTGACAGCTCACTAAAGGACCTAAAGAAAGAAGTGCGCAGACTAGAAAGGAAGTAGCGAAAATCTCAGAATTCAAAAGATAAACACACCCCTGTCTCTCACCTGGAAAGCTACCAAAATGTGATCACCAAGAAAAAATCCTCCTACCTATCACAGAAGATCGCAAAGGCCGCCAACAGGCCAGCCCAACTATTTTGCACAGTTGATAGACTATGTAACACATCCTGTCTAAAACCTACTATAACTCCCTCAAAGGAGCTATGCGAGAAATTTGCTTGCTACTTTGCTGACAAAGTATTCTCTATTCGGTCTCTCATTCAGTCCACAGCACCTAAGACTTATTCAACTCCTGGAAATAGTTGCAAAAACAACCTAACACCCTGGGCTGACTTCAAAAGTATTAGTGAGGAAGAGATCTCAGACATCCTCCGTCACCTCCGCCAGACAACCTGCGACCTGGACCCTAGACCAACTAAACATATGCTGAAATGCCCTGACCTGCTTGGTCCAGCATTTCATAAAATAGTAAATTGCTCTCTGCAAGCAGGGAGGTTTCCTACCTCTCTAAAAGAAAGAATCATCAAGCCCCTTCTTAAAATCCTTCCATGGATCCAGATGTTATGAACAGCTACAGACCTGTCTCCAACCTCTCCTTCTTAGGTAAAGTTATTGAAAAGGCTGTCTATCTGCAACTTGAAACTAGGCTGTCAGTAAACAACATCCTGGACCCTCTACAATCTGGCTTTAAGAAACACCACAGCTTTGAAACAGCCCTCATCCAAGTCTGCAACGATCTGCTCATGACAAGGGACAGATGGGAATGCTCCATCCTAATCCTGTTGGATCTCTCAGCGGCTTTTGATACAGTTGACCATGAAATCCTGCTTAACAGACTGCAGGAGTACTGTGGCATCAGTGGATCAGCCCTCCAGTGGTTCAGATCATTCCTGACTGACAGAACACAGAGAGTATCCCTAGGTCCTATAATGTCCAAACCTGCACCTCTACAATTTGGAGTGCCACAAGGATCAATCCTATCCCCTCTGCTGTTTGCAATCTACATGTTGTCACTCGGTACACTTATCCAACGTCATGGCCTGACGTACCACTGCTACGCCGATGACACACAGCTATACCTGTCCTTCAAACCTGGTGGAACAGACCCTACTCCAAAAATAAACTCTTGCTTAGCCGAGCTACAGGCATGGATGAATGATAACTGGTTGAAACTGAATGCTGACAACTGAGGTCCTGTTTGTCCAAAGCCAGCACTCGCCATGAAAACAGCTCTATCCTAAAGCAACACCACTCAGGATTGAGAATTCAGACATAAACAGCTCCAACCTTGTGCGCAGCCTTGGCATACTAATCGATGGGAAATTGAGTTTCAGAAACCAAATTTCAGTTGTTAATTATTATTAGAGGTATATGTTTCATCAGTAGCTTGTTTAATTTAAGGCTAGTTTGACTGGTGAGATTCACACAGCGCCATCCTTATCTACAAGACAGACAAATCATCCCTAGTAGCACATTCCAAACCCATGAAAACATGTGAAAGAAGAGAACTAGTCTTATGCTGTATAGAACAAAGGGAGTATGGCAAAATGGCTTACAGGTGGCCATTTTATTTATCAATTTTACTTCACTATGTACGATTTGATTGATTCTGATGAGTGTGACGAGTGTCTTGTGGATTCGGTGATTTGTGTGTGGCAGACTATTTTGGATGAATTGCACACACACCAACCAATTACTTCCAATAAAGAGACACCATTGTCACATGATAATATGATTAATAAAGTTTCTCATGTTGTTGTCACAACTGCTTCTTCTAATATTGTTCAGTATGAATGCTCAGACCTAGTCAGGTGTGAGTGGAAGCCCCCGTTCCAGAAAAAGCAGCTCGAAGCGTTGGTGTATGAATTGGAGAACGATTCAAAGTTTTTTTGTGAGTACTACATTGCCAGAAGTGAGTCTGTCTTGAGAGCATGCATAAGTTCTGCTTCCGCCTTAAGAAAAGAAAAGGTGTGTGAATTTGACTTTGTGAGTCCGCTGATTTGTATGTGGAAAATGATTCTGAATGAACAACATGTACTTCACTCAGTTGATGTTTGTAAAAGCACATTGTCAGCTGGCGTTTCTGAGATCCAGCAATTCAGCCTGGAGACCTCAGAATCCCTGTCTTCGAAATGTCCAGTTTCGCAATCGATTGCGATCTTGGATTCGCAAATTTTGCGCTTTGACTCCTCGGATTCGACATCG
The DNA here is from genome assembly GCF_040937935.1 of Hyperolius riggenbachi. Taxonomy (NCBI): domain Eukaryota; kingdom Metazoa; phylum Chordata; class Amphibia; order Anura; family Hyperoliidae; genus Hyperolius; species Hyperolius riggenbachi. The sequence goes on along the minus strand of NC_090648.1, from coordinate 399,252,312 downwards.
TTAGCCGAGTCTAAGAGTGAGACAGCGCCTTGGGTTTGCGAATCTGATACTGAAGCATCTTTGCTGTGTCCAGAGAAGGGTTCTCTGAGTCCACCCTGTACTCCGGATGAGTCAGTTTTGCCTTGTATAAAATCTGTCTGCAGTGAAACGATACTCATAGAGTCAGAGCTAGTTTCACAAGATATTCCTGTGTCTCTTTGTCCTGATGATGAAATTCAGTCTCGGCTTATGGTAGAACCATTCCTGGGACATGTGCCCTGCCTGCAGGAGGTATTTAATGTTCAGCCCTGTAACATGGATAATTAATAATCCTTCATAGAAAACTTGGAAAAAGACATTTATGAGGTCTTGGTTGATGTTTTGGAGGTTTCCAAGTCCCTCTTAAAGGTTGCAGAACTTCTAGGAGATGCCTCCTGCCCCCCAGATCCGTCTGAGGTTTTGCCCACTTCGGTAGGCATTGCTCTTGTGTTGACTACCTTTGCAGCTCTTGTGGAGCTTCACTCATGTGTAGTCAATGATGATATTACAGTCACAGAAAATTCTGAATTTAAGTCCGAGTCTTCTTTTGAAAGACCAGTACCTGTGACCTCTACTCGTGATGATTTTCTGCCCGGTCCTGGTTTTGGTCTTGTCGTGTCGGACTCTGAGGTTGGCAGTTCCCCGACATGTCCTGAGGTTTCTCCTGTGCTGGTGTACCCCAATGTGCTCTGTGACCCAGAAAGCCCAAGTGTGCCTCGGTTACCAGCATGCTCAGATGCTTCCTCAGTGAAGACATGCTCTGATATTGCCTGCCTGCTTGCATGCCCAGAAGTGGTCCCTGAAAGTCCTGATCTTGATGGGTGTCCGGGTAATTCTGAATCCAGAATAATCATAGGTTCCATAGGGGTTCTTGATAGTTCTCCATGTGAGCCTGGTGAGCGTTCTGGCCTCTTGGGATCTCTGCAGAGCTTCAAAGGGTTCTGGGAGATTCCGGGAGAAATTTTGCTTGGTACCCTGGATAGGATCAACAGTGGCTTTTGGGTTGAAAGGGACACTTCGAACAGGTATTGTGGCAGGTTTGGTATTTTCGGACGCTCCTTGGAAGGTGGTGGGTTTTGTCCGGAGGGTGTCGATGGCTTCTTCTCTGGCATTCACAGTCCTGATGGGTGTTACTCTGAGACTTGTAGTACTGATGGGCATGTTTCGGTGGCTTCTTCTTCTTCGGGTGGACTGACTCTGGAATTGGGTCTTGTCGGGCTGTCCTGACCTTCATGAGTCTTCAGTTAGAGTTTTTTGGAAATACCAGTTTTGAGAGATGTCTGGAATCCGTCCCTAGCCCCTCTAGGGACGGATTCCAGACATCTCTCAAAACTGGTATTTCCAAAAAACTCTAACTGAAGACTCATGAAGGTCAGGACAGCCCGACAAGGAGGGGGGGTACTGTAATGATCCGCTCAGCTGGCTGCACAGGCAGACAGCTGTTTGACCATTCCTCTAGTCTGTGGGCTGCAGGTCTCTGGAAGAGAAACCTGTCTTTCCTTTGCAAGTTTCTGATCTGCTCTGCTGTTGAGGAATTGGCATACATTGGTTATGCAAATCATCTAGCTGTCTCCTTTGTAGGCTGGCAGTATAAGAAGCTATGTTTCCCAGAGTCCTTTGCTGGTCATCCTTTCAGGGTTTGTTGAAACACTCCTAGAGTGTCAGCCATGCTATTTCTTGTTAAAGTTATCTTAGAGTAATTCTTGGGACTGCACTAGGCAGCTTCCCTAGTGCAGTTAGCTTGCTATCTGTTTTGTCTGTATTGCCTCTCGGTTGCGATTGTCCTGTCACCAACGGAGAACAAGTTTGTGAACGCTCTACCCCCATTGTAACACATACCAGTCGGTGCAGGATCTAGAGAGCCAGTCCTTAAGCACACACCAGAGAGAAAGGATCCGCAGACCAGACTTGGCTTAGTGAAAAAGCGTCCGTTCTTTATTAGAAAAATCCACATGACAAAAAGTAGTGCAATAAAATCACAGGATCGACTAATGCGTGTCGGGCTTACAATCTGCCCTTAGTCATAGTCAAAGTGAACCTGTTAAGGAGACGGCTTATAAATGGCTGTAAGGGATGACTCCACCCCTATCAAGCCAACAGCCAGGTCCTTAAAGGGAAACATTACATACAAGGAATAAAAACAAACTTGCAATTTACAAAATATTACAACAATGTATAAAAAAGTAAAAGTAATGTAAAAAAGATTACCACTGGAACATGTGAAGAAGCGCGGAAGAGCCGCTGCCATGAGTCAGCGGCAGGCGGCTCTTTCCACGCACGGCGGGGCAGAGCACGGGGAGGCAGCCGCCTCCACTCAGTCTGAGACGGCTGTCCCCGTGCAGGGCATGGCGGAGCGCGGAATAACTGCCGCGTTGGATGCGGCGGTTAGCACGCATGGCCCCATTACTGAGGCACCGCAGAGCGGTGCTGGTGTGGCTGGGACACGTAGTCCCTCTAGGTTTAGAGTGACGCGCGCGCACTCAGGCAGGGAAAATATGACGGCCAGAAATGAGTCAGCTGACCAGGCTGGTCAGCTGACTCTGACTCCACTCCTCATTGGTCCAGCACTTAGGGAGGTGCTGGAGGGATACCTGTGTATATATACTGCCAGCTGTTCAGTTGCTGGTTGTCTGGCGTTGCGAACACATACGTGGGAGCACTCAGACCTGTAGTCAGATCCTTAAGTGTGCCGGGACCAGCTGGAGCTGTAATCCTACACTTAGCTAGATTCTGTTGATAGCTAAAGTACTAGTTTGATTGTGATTATCTGTTATGACTTTTTGCCTGCCTGACTATCCTCCTGAACTCTGATCTTGTACCTTGCCATTCTGATACTCTGTTGCCGAACCCCGGCTCGTCCTTAGACTCTGCTTCTGCCTCCTGATCTTGTACCTCGATATTTCTGATACCCTGTTGCCGAACCCTGCCTGTACCTAGACTCCGCCTCTGCTTTTTGAATCTGTACTATATCTGTCCGTGTGTTTACGACCTGGCTTGTCCGACCTCGAGAACCGACCTTACTATTGGAGGCGGTTCCCCGTCCTGTTAGTGACACTTCCTCCTGAGTGTCACTTTCAGACAATCCTTCCTACTTTCGACCTGACTCCTCCCGCCTTGGAGAGTTCAGGTCTTCGGAAGGAATCCGTGCAGTACTCCTTACTGCGCTGAGGCCTAGTCCTTTAAGTGTTACTGTTGCACCTAACACTACACTCTACTCAGGTGAACAGAGGTTAGCTGGTATATCGGATTATCGGTGATACTGCAGATCACTTATAATCTGGTATATATCTGTATTCCCAGTGATACTGCAGATAATAAGTAATCAGATCCTCTCTGTGCTTCACCGATCGTTACAGAACGCCAGACCAAAAGACCGATGGACGCGCGCGCTGACTCTCTGGGTGTGCTTGCCACTTCGGTGGATAACATCCATCAAGCACTGGGCCATCACAAAGCTTTAATTGATGCCCTATCAGGGTCTGTACAAACCCTCCAGACGTCAGTTGATGAGGTGCGATCCCCTCTCAGTGGTGATATCCGTATGCCCGTACCTGAAAAATTTTCCGGCCACAAATCTGACTTCCGGAATTTTAAGAGTAGAGTGTTATCTTATTTCGAGTTGAGACCCCGATCCTCTGGGACTGAGACCCAACGGGTCATCTTTATTAAAACTTTGTTAACTGGTGACTCCCAGACCTGGGAGTACAATTTGCCCACCGGTGACTTAGCCCTTACCTCGGTAGAGGAATTCTTTAAAGCCATGGCAGTAATCTACGACGACCCAGACCTTGTTGCTACCTCTGAGCGGAAGCTTAAGCTCTTACGGCAAGGCAAGGGTCCAGTCGAAGATTATGCGGCCGAATTTCGTAGGTGGTCAGTTACAGCCAGGTTTGACACCTATGCCCTGTTGGATTACTTCCTGTCTGGGTTGTCGGATGAGGTCTCCGACCTAATGTTAAGTTTACCCGAGCCCAAAACAGTCGATGAGGCCATCTCATCGGCCATTCGAATCGACCGTAGGCTACGCCATCAGAGACAGACTAGGGGCAGTCATCGTGTCAGGTTGACATCTTACGCGGCGCCTCCCGCTGCACCCCTAGTAACTCCATCTCCTTCTGTCTCATCTTCTTCGGTCTTGCCTCCACCTGAGCCGATGCAGATCGGTCGGTCAAAGTTGACCCAAGTGGAGAGAAGACGGAGAATGTCGGAACAATTATGTTTATACTGTGGTGAAGCTGGGCATAGGGTACAAAACTGCCCTACAAAGCCAAGTAAACCGGGAAATGCTACCGCCTAGGAGTTGTAAGGGGTAACACCCTAGGCGCCCGATGCATACCCCTAGAAGAAAAACGGTTGCTTTTTCCCTGTACGGTTACATGGGAGGATAAGACCGAGGCCACGGAAGCCTTCATTGATTCAAGCTCCGCGGCTAATTTTATGAATTTTGATTTTGCTAAGAGATTGGGTATACCGCTCACTGCGGTGGAACCACCCATTCAGGTTACAGCAGTGGACGATTCTCCTCTGCAGAGGAGTCATCCGCTGTCTCAGACACCAGAGATATAGATCACAGTGGGGGTTTTACATTGGGAGAGATTACAGTTTTTTGTGTTACACATGTCTACGTCCACCATTATACTTGGTATGCCATGGCTGCGCCTCCACTCTCCCCAGATTGATTGGGCCACAGGTCAGTTAACCAACTGGTCTGATCATTGTCGCCAGCAGTGCTTAGGGAAGGTGACATTGGGCCAGACCAGGGTTCAGTTGGAAGGGGTTCCAGTACAGTATTCTGAGTATGCCGATGTGTTCTGTCTCAAAGCCGCTGACAAGTTACCGCCGCATCGCCCATTTGATTGCCCCATTGATCTCCAATCTGGTTGTATGCCCCCTAGGGGTCATCTTTACAATTTGTCCGGGCCAGAGAAACTGGCCATGCAAGAGTATATTCGTGAGAATTTAGCAAAGGGGTTCATTCGACCATCCCGGTCGCCCGCTGGTGCAGGGTTCTTTTTTGTTAAAAAAAAGACGGGGGTCTGCGGCCGTGCATAGATTACCGGGGCCTGAATAAGATCACGATAAAGAATCACTACCCCTTGCCCCTGATAGATGACCTTTTTACACAAGTTACCAATGCTAAAGTCTTTTCAAAATTAGACTTACGGGGCGCATACAACCTGGTGAGGATCAGAAAGGGCGATGAATGGAAGACGGCCTTTAACACGCCCGACGGGCACTATGAGTAACTGGGTCAAATTTCTGCCTTTCGCAGAATTTGCACAAAATAATCTAAAGAGTTCTTCCACTGGGTTCTCTCCATTCCAGGTAGTGTCTGGAAGAATGCCCAAATTCTCACCATTGCCAGTAGCCGCCACTCCGTTTCCAGCTCTGGAGGCCTGGCAAAGGTCTTTTAAAGACATTTGGTGGAGGGTGAGAGATGGCTTGGAAAAGGCGTTCCGAAGTCAGAAGGGTCAAGCTGACAAGAGACGCTCTTTGGAGTGGAAATTCCAACCAGGAGACTTAGTTTGGGTATCCACACGTCACTTGACTCTAAAACAACCTTCAGACAAATTGGGCCCCAGGTTTGTCAGTCCGTTCCCGGTAGCGAAAAAGATCAACAACGTTACTTATACCGTTGACCTTCCCGCCAGCATGCGTGGGGAAAGGTCCTTTCATGTATCCCTGCTTAAACCAGCAGTCCAGGTGGGTCCTACTCCTCCTCCTCCTGTCATAGTGGATAATCAAGCTGAGTTCGAAGTAGAGGAAATTTTGGACTCGCGCATAGTACAGAACTCGGTACAATATCTGGTGCATTGGAAAGGGTATGGCATTGAAGAAAGGCAATGGGTACCTGGGAACCGCATGCATGCGGACGAATTAAGGAAGGAGTTTCACGCCTTACATCCCGAGAAACCTGGTAGGAGTTGTCCGGAGTCCACTCCTCTGGGGGGGGGGGGGTACTGTGAAGAAGCGCGGAAGAGCCGCTGCCATGAGTCAGCGGCAGACGGCTCTTTCCACGCACGGCGGGGCAGAGCACGGGGAGGCAGCCGCCTCCACTCAGTCTGAGGCGGCTGTCCCCGTGCAGGGCATGGCGGAGCGAGGAGGAGGAGTAGGAGGAGGTTAGCGCGCATGGCCCCATAACTGAGGCACCGCAGAGCGGTGCTGGTGTGGCTGGGACACATAGTCCCTCTAGGTTTAGAGTGACGCGTGCGCGCACTCAGGCAGGGAAAATATGACGGCCAGAAATGAGTCAGCTGACCAGGCTGGTCAGCTGACTCTGACTTTACTCCTCATTGGTCCAGCACTTAGAGAGGTGCTGGAGGGATACCTGTGTATATATACTGCCAGCTGTTTAGTTTCTGGTTGTCTGGCGTTGCGAACACATACGTGGGAGCACTCAGACCTGTAGTCAGATCCTTAAGTGTGCCGGGACCAGCTGGAGCTGTAATCCTACACTTAGCTACATTCTGTTGATAGCTAAAGTACTAGTTTGATTGTGATTATCTGTTATGACTTTTTGCCTGCCTGACTATCCTCCTGAACTCTGATCTTGTACCTTGCCATTCTGATACTCTGTTGCCGAACCCCGGCTCGTCCTTAGACTCTGCTTCTGCCTCCTGATCTTGTACCTCGATATTTCTGATACCCTGTTGCCGAACCCTGCCTGTACCTAGACTCCGCCTCTGCTTTCTGAATCTGTACTATATCTGTCCGTGTGTTTACGACCTGGCTTGTCCGACCTCGAGAACCGACCTTACTATTGGAGGCGGTTCCCCGTCCTGTTAGTGACACTTCCTCCTGAGTGTCACTTTCAGACAATCCTTCCTACTCTCGACCTGACTCCTCCCGCCATGGAGAGTTCAGGTCTTCGGAAGGAATCCGTGCAGTACTCCTTACTGCGCTGAGGCCTAGTCCTCTAAGTGTTATTGTTGCACCTAACACTACACTCTACTCAGGTGAACAGAGGTTAGCTGGTATATCGGATTATCGGTGATACTGCAGATCACTTATAATCTGGTATATATGTGTATTCCCAGTGATACTGCAGATCACCGGTAATCAGATCCTCTCTGTGCTTCACCGATCGTTACAGAACATCAACATTATTTCAAGAAAGTGTCAAAAAGAGAAGAGGTGAATAAAAAGACAAGAGAGTACTACACTAGTCAATAATCATATACTAGGTTTAAATCCCAACCTTTATTTAAGCCAAGAGGTGTGCGAGTGCCTAACCTATGGATCCAATAGGCCTCCCGTTTTAATAAGAGTCTCTGTGTATCACCACCTCTAATAGAACAGGCATCTCGTTCCACTTCCTGAAAACTAAATGATTTCAGATTACCTTTATGTACAGTTTCAAAGTGTTTAGAGACTGCTGACTTTTGGAAAGTGTTCCAATATGTGCCACAATAATGTTCAGCTATTCGTGCTCTTAGGTTGCGAGTCGTGCAGCCCACATATTGAAACTTGCACTCTGAACAAGATATAACATAAATGGTGTATTTCCTATCACAGTTGATGTATTGTTTGATAGAAAAACTAGTGTTAAATGAATAGGAAGGCACTGTGGTCCCTCGCTTATGACAGTGACAATAATTGCAGGTTCGGAAGCCACAGGGGTATGAGCCCACCGTGGCCAACCATGTAGGGGTATGTAATGAGGAAGGGGATCTAAAGAGACTGGGAGAGAGGATGGAGCCTAGAGTCCTGGCCTTTCTAGCAGAAAAACGACAACCGCCATCAAGAACTTTTTTTAAGTTTGGGATCTGAATACAAAACTGGAAGATATTTTCTCACAATGCTAGTGATTTTTGTAAATTCCTGTAACGATCGGTGTAACACAGAGAGGGTCTGATTACCGGTGATCTGCAGTATCACCGAAAATGCAGAACATACCCGATTATTGATGATCTGCAGTATCACCGATAATCAGATATATCTACTAACCTCTGGACACCTGAGAGATAAGAGTGTTTGGTGCAACAGTAATACTTTGAGGAAAGCACCCGTGGGATGGGTGCTAGACAGTAGGAGCTACTGTTAAGGATCAGCTTCCTTCCACAGGCCTGATGCTACCCAAGAGGCGGAGCCAGACTGAGACAGTGGGAAGGACAGAACGTGAGTGACACCAATGGAGGAGTGTCACTTACAGATCTGTGAACTATCTCCTAACAGGAGAGATAGTTCTCGAGGTCGGACAAGCCAGGTCGTAACACACAGACAGATAAAGTACAGAGACAGTGGGCAGATACAGAATCCAGAGACTAGCCGAGTTTTGGCAACAGAGAATCAGAAAGAGAAGGTACAAAATCAGAGATCAGGAGAATGGTCAGGAATGCAGTAAGTCATAACAGATAATCAACAATGCCTAAACTTGAGTGTGAGCTCCAAGATTCTCACACTCCAGGAACTAGACTAGATAACACAAATAATACAGATGGTACAGAATTCCTAGACTAAGGTGTGAGTTCCTTGGCCATCAACACCTTGGAAACTGGTCTAGATAACAATACAGATGATAACAGAATTCCTAGGCTAAGGTGTGAGCTCCGTGATCATCAACACCTACGAAACTGACTAATAGACACAGATACTGACAAGGTCTGAGTGCTACCACGTAGTGATTGCAACGCCAGACACCAGATGAATGACCAGCATCCAGTATATATACACTGGCGCTCAACAGCGCCACCCCTAAGTGTTGGACCAATGAAAGTTGCTGCAATTGTCAGCTGACCGGCCTGGTCAGCTGACCCTCCTCTGACTGCCATAAAGGCCCTGCCTCTCTGCGCGCGCGCGCGAGCGTCCTCCTAAACCAGTGTGGACTATCAGTCCCAGCCACACCAGTCATGTGTTGTAATGTTTCTGCTGTATTAGATGCGGAATCCGCTGCAATGGTGTCTGGGCGTGCGGCGTTTACTCTGCATTTCACCTTACTGAGAGGAGCAGGCCTATGCGAGCAACTTGCCGCATTGGACGCGGAATCCGCCGCCCTATTGTTAGAGCATGCGGCGGTTTCTCCGTGCTCCGACTGCGCCCCAACTGCCATGTTAAACGCGGAGTCAACCGCCTCACCTTGAGTATTGGCGGCGGCTTTTCCGCGTTTTCTCACAGTACCCCCCCCCCCCCTGAGGAGTGGACTCCGGACAACTCACAACTCCTACCGGGTTTCTCAGGATATCGAATGTGGAACTCCCTTCTCAATTTGTCCGCATGCATGCGACACTCAGGTACCCATGTTCTCTCCTCTATACCATACCACCTCCCGTGAACCAGATATTGTAGTGAATTCTGCACTACTCGTGAATCTAAAATTTTCTCTACTTCATACTCAGGTTGGTCGTCTACCATCACAGGAGGAGGAGGATTGGTACCCACATGGATTGCTGGCTTAAGCAGGGATACATGAAAAGATCTTACACCACGCATGCTAGCAGGAAGATCGATGGCATAAGTAACATTGTTGAAAAAGGGCCCACAAACCTGGGACCTAACTTGGCCGAGGGTTGTTTCAGGGTCAAATGACGAGTGGAGACCCAGACCAGATCTCCTGGTCGGAACTTCCACTCTAAGGATCGTTTCTTGTCAGCTTGACCTTTCCGACTTTGAAAAGCCTTTTCCAAGTTGCTTTTCACGATCCCCCAAATGTTTTTGAACGACTTTTGCCAAGCCTCCAGAGCTGGAAACGGAGTGGAAGCTACTGGCAATGGGGAAAACTTGGGCTACTTTCCAGTTACCACCTGAAACGGAGAGAACCCAGAAGAAGCGCTTTTCAGATTATTGTGCGCAAATTCTGCATACGGCAAGAATTTAACCCAATCAGTTTGCGCTTCTGCAACATAACACCTCAAAAATTGTTCCAAAGACTGATTAACCCTCTCCATCTGACCATTGGTCTGTGGTTGGTAGCCCGACGAGAATGACAGTTCCATGCCCATTTGATGGCAAAATGCCCTCCAAAATCTAGAGACAAATTGGACTCCCCGATCTGACACGATGTTTTCCGGAATGCCATGAAGTCGGAAAACGTGAATGATGAAAAGATCGGCCAACTCCTGGGCCGAGGGGAGTCCCTTCAAGGGCACAAAACGGGCCATTTTACTGAAACGGTCGACTACCACCCAAATGACCGACATGCCTTCCGACTTAGGAAGCTCACCTACAAAATCCATGGACAGATGGGTCCATGGTTCACTCGGGGTGGGCAAAGGCTGCAACGTTCCCACAGGTGCCAGACGGGAGGGTTTACTTTTAGCACATACTGCACACTCTCTGACATACTCCTTGCAGTCTGTTGCCAAAGAAGGCCACCAAGCACATCTAGCAATCAAGTCCTGTGTTCTGGAGGCCCCTGGATGTCCAGCATTCTTGTGTGAGTGAAACATCTGTAACACCTGGAGACGAAAAGGCAGTGGCACAAACATAACCCCTTCAGGCTTTCCTTCAGGGACATCCTGCTGGAAGGGACCTAAAGTCTCCGTCCAGTCTTTCCAAGTCTCTGTAGCTCCCAGTACTACTTTCTGTGGAACAATGGGTTCAGGTTCTGAGGGCTGTGCTGTCTCTGGCTCAAAACATCTGGACAAAGCATCTGCCTTAATGTTTTTACTACCAGGAGTATACGTAATTACAAATCTAAACCTCGAAAAAAAACAGTGACCACCGAGCCTGACGAGGACTCAATCTCTTAGCCCCCTCAATGTTGTCCAAATTTTTGTGATCCGTGTAGACTGTAATCGTATGTTCTAGCCAATGACGCCATTCTTCAAAGGCCAACTTAATGGCTAGAAGCTCCCTGTTACCTATTTTGTAGTTTTTCTCTGCAGGTGAAAACCTCCGAGAGAAATAGGCACACAGGTGTAATCTTCCCTGCAGCCCAGAGCGTTGAGACAGCACAGCCCCTACCCCAACTTCTGAGGCGTCAACCTCTACAATGAATGGATAGGAGGTGTCCACGTCTCTCAATATGGGTGCAGAGCAAAACAGTTCTTTCAGAGTGGAGAAAGCGGTCAGAGCTTCGGGGGACCAATGGTTGGTATCTGCCCCTTTTTTTAGTGAGACTGGTGAGGGGTGCAATGACAGTGGAGTACCCCTTTATGAACCTTCTATAGTAATTTGCAAACCCTAGAAATCTCTGAAGAGATTTGAGACCTACTGGTTGGGGCCATTCCAAAACAGCAGAGACTTTGGCGGGATCCATAGAAAGGCCTGAGGTGGAAATTATGTATCCCAGAAAAGCAACAGATGTTACCTCAAAAATGCATTTCTCCAATTTAGCATAAAGTCTGTTTTGTCTGAGCTTGTGTAACACGAATCTGACATGAGCCCTGTGCTCAGAGAGGTTGTCTGAGAAGATCAATATATCATCCAGGTATATTAGGACACATTTACCCAACACCTCCTAGAAAACCTCATTAATGAGTTCCTGGAAGACGGCCGGGGCGTTACACAACCCGAAGGGCATCACCAGATACTCGTAATGCCCGTCGGGTGTGTTAAAGGCCGTCTTCCATTCATTGCCCTCCCTGATCCGCACTGGGTTGTATGTACCTCATAAATACAATTTAAAAAAAATCTTAGCCTTGGTGACTTGAGTGAATAAATCGTCTATCAAAGGTAACGGATAGCGATTTTTAACTGTAATTTTATTCAGTCCCCGGTAATCAATGCATGGCCGAAGGCCTCCGTCCTTTTTCTTTACAAAAAAAACACCCTGCTCCGGCAGGTGACCGAGAAGGACAAATGAACCCTTTAGCTAAGTTTTCACGGATATAATCTTGCATGGCCACTTTTTCTGGCCCTGACAGGTTGTAGAGATGACCTCTAGGAGGCATACAACCCGATCGGAGATCAATCGGGCAATCAAAAGGGCGATGTGGAGGTAATTTATCGGCAGCTTTGGGACAAAACACGTCCAAAAACTCTGCATATTGTTCCGGAACACCCTCCACATGAATCCTGGTTTGGCCTTAGGTCACCTTCGCTAAACAATGACGAAAACAGTGGGCTGACCAGCTGGCTAGCTGACCGGTAGCCCAGTTTATCTGAGGAGAGTGAAGGTGTAACAACGGCATGCCAAGGATGACTGTGGAGGTTTTCATGCGCAACACAAACCACTGCAATCTCTCCCTATGCAGCACCCCTATAGTGACTTCCACTTCTGGTGTCTGAGACAGAGGATGGTTACGCTGTAGTGGGGAATCATCCACTGCTGTAACCTGTAGAGGTGGTTTTACCGGGGTGAACGGAATACCCAATTTTTTTAGCAAATTTGTAATCTATAAAATTAGCCGCTGAGCCTGAGTCAGTGAAGGCCTCAGAGACATCCGATTTATCCTCCCATGTAATCATACAAGGAAGGAGTAACCGCTTATCCTCTAGGGGTGAAAACTGCACTCCTAGGCAATGGCGTTTCCCGACTTTTTAGGGCAATTTCGTACTCTATGACCCCCCTCGGCACAATAAAGACACAGATGCACAGAAATCCTGCGTCTCCGCTCCATTTGAGACAGTTTTGACTGACCAATCTGCATTGGCTCGGAGGGTGGAGAAGCGGGCGGAGATGGAGTCACCGGGGGTGTAGCATAGGTCAACATTTTAACATTGTCTCTGCCCCTGGTCTGTGTTTGATATCGTAACCTACGATCAATCCTGATTGCCGATGAAATGGCCTCATCGACAGTCTTAGGTTCGGGCAGACTTAACATTAGATCTGAAACCTCATCTGATAATCCTGATAGGAAACAGTCTAAAAGGGCATAGGTGTCCCACCTGGCTGAAACTGACCATCTCCTAAATTCTGCCGCATAATCTTCGACCGGACCCTTGCCTTGACGCAGTAACTTGAGCTTCCGCTCAGAAGTCGAGGCAATGTCTGGATCGTCGTAAATTATTGCCATAGCCTTAAAAAATTCATCTACAGAGTTCAAAGCTACATCTCCAGTGGGCAGACTGTATGCCCAGGTCTGGGAATCGCCAGATAACAGAGTCTTAATGAATGTGACCCTTTGGGTCATAGTTCCTGAAGATTTAGGTCTTAACTCAAAATATGACAACACTCTACTCCTAAAATTTCGAAAGTCAGATCTGTGACCAGAAAATGTTTCAGGTACAGGCATACGTATGTCTGTGCTAGGAGGGGATCGCACCTCATCCACTGCCGTCTGAAGGGTACGTAAAGAACCGGACAAAGCATCAATCATAGCTTTGTGATTACCCAGCACTAGGTTGATGGAGTCCACCGAAGTGGTAAGTGCGCCCAGACGGTCAGTGTGTGCGTCCATTTGCATTTTTGGGTCTGGCGTTCTGTAACGATCGATGTAACACAGAGAGGGTCTGATTACCGGTGATCTGCAGTATCACCGAAAATGCAGAACATACCATTATTGATGATCTGCAGTATCACCGATAATCAGATATATCTACTAACTAGAGTTGGGCCGAACGGTTCGCCTGCGAACGGTTCCATGCGAACTTCCGTGGTTCGCGTTCGCATCCCGCAGGCGAACGTTTGCGGAAGTTTGGTTCGCCCCATAATGCACCATGGAGGGTCAACTTTGACCCTCTACATCACACAGTCAGCAGGCCCAGTGTAGCCAATTAGGCTACACTAGCTCCTGGAGCCCCACCCCCCTTATATAAGGCAGGCAGCGGCGACCATTACGGTCACTCGTGTGCCTGCATTAGTCAGAGTAGGGCGAGCTGCTGCAGACTGTCTCTCATAGGGAAAGATTAGTTAGGCTTAGCTTGTCCCTGGCTGCATACCTGTTCTGTTCAGTGAGCCCACTGCATACCTGTTCAGTGAACCTGCCACTGCATACCTGTTCTGTGAACCCACCACTGCATACCTGTACTGTGAACCCACCACTGCATACCTGTTCTGTGAACCCACCACTGCATACCTGTTCTGTGAACCCACCACTGCATACCTGTACTGTGAACCCACCACTGCATACCTGTTCAGTGAACCCACCACTGCATACCTGTTCAGTGAACCCACCACTGCATACCTGTTCAGTGAACCCACCACTGCATACCTGTTCAGTGAACCTGCCACTGCATACCTGTTCTGTGAACCCGCCACTGTATACCTGTTCTGTTCAGTGAACCCGCCACTGCATACCTGTTCTGTTCAGTGAACAGTTTGGTGTGTCAGTGTGAAGCAGTACCTTAATTACACTACCTGATTGATGTATACACATGCAAGATGTTTTAAAGCACTTTAGGCCTGTCATTTAGCATTCAATGTGATTTCTGCCCTTAAAGAGGAACTCCAGTGAAAATAATGTAATAAAAAAAGTGCTCTATTTTTACCATAATTATGTATAAATGATTTAGTCAGTGTTTGCCCATTGTAAAATCTTTCCTCTCCCAGATTCACATTCTGACATTTATTACATGGTGACATTGTTACTGTGGGCATGTTATGTATCTGTTTCTAGCTGTTCTGGCTGTTAGACAGTTGTAAACAGCCATTTCCTGTGTGTGAACATTGTTACAGTTGCCAGGAGTACCGCGGTATTCAGAGCCTCTAGTGGGAGTGGTTTCAGCACAAAATCAGTCACACAGCGCCCCCTGATGGTCTGTTTGTGAAAATCATTCTATTTCTCATGTAAAAGGGGGTATCAGCTACTGATTGGGATAAAGTTCAATTCTTGGTTGGAGTTTCTCTTTAAAACGCTGCTTTGCGTCAAATCCAGATTTTTCCCGGGGACTTTTGGCATGTATCCCACTCCGCTATGCCCCCCTCCAGGTGTTAGACCCCTTGAAACATCTTTTCCATCACTTTTGTGACCAGCATAATTTTTTTTTTTCAAAGTTCGCATCCCCATTGAAGTCTATTGCGGTTCGCGAACTTTTCGGCGAACCGAACTTTCCGCGAAGGTTCGCGAACCTGTTTCGCGAACCGAAAATCAGAGGTTCGGCCCAACTCTACTACTAACCTCTGGACACCTGAGAGATAAGAGTGTTTGGTGCAACAGTAATACTTTGAGGAAAGCACCCGTGGGATGGGTGCTAGACAGTAGGAGCTACTGTTAAGGATCAGCTTCCTTCCACAGGCCTGATGCTCCCCAAGAGGCGGAGCCAGACTGAGACAGTGGGAAGGACAGAACGTGAGTGACACCAATGGAGGAGTGTCACTTACAGATCTGTGAACTATCTCCTAACAGGAGAGATAGTTCTCGAGGTTGGACAAGCCAGGTCGTAACACACGGACAGATAAAGTACAGAGACAGTGGGCAGATACAGAATCCAGAGACTAGCCGAGTTTTGGCAACAGAGAATCAGAAAGACAAGGTACAAAATCAGAGATCAGGAGAATGATCAGGAATGCAGAAAGTCATAACAGATAATCAACAATGCCTAAACTTGAGTGTGAGCTCCAAGATTCTCACACTCCAGGAACTAGACTAGATAACACAAATAATACAGATGGTACAGAATTCCTAGACTAAGGTGTGAGTTCCTTGGCCGTCAACACCTTGGAAACTGGTCTAGATAACAGTACAGATGATAACAGAATTCCTAGGCTAAGGTGTGAGCTCCGTGATCATCAACACCTACGAAACTGACTAATAGACACAAATACTGACAAGGTCTGAGTGCTACCACGTAGTGATCGCAACGCCAGACACCAGATGAATGACCAGCATCCAGTATATATACACCGGCGCTCACCAGCGCTAAGCCAGCCCTAAGTGTTGGACCAATGAAAGTTGCTGCAATTGTCAGCTGACCAGCCTGGTCAGCTGACCCTCCTCTGACTGCCATAAAGGCCCTGCCTCTCTGCGCGTGCGTCCTCCTAAACCAGTGTGGACTATCAGTCCCAGCCACACCAGTCATGTGTTGTAATGTTTCTGCTGTATTAGATGCGGAATCCGCCGCAACGCTGTCTGGGCGTGCAGCGTTTACTCCGCATTCCACCTTACTGAAAGGAGCAGGCCTATGCGAGCAACTTGCCGCATTGGACGCGGAATCCGCCGCCCTATTGTTAGAGCATGCGGCGGTTTCTCCGCGCTCCGACTGCGCCCCAGCTGCCATGTTAAACGCGGAGTCAGCCGCCTCACCTTGAGTATTGGCGGCGGCTTTTCCACGTTTTCTCACAATTCCAAGCTGTATTCTATGACGAAAGTCAACTTATCAGCCCTGACTCCATCCTGTCTTGCAGTCCCCAATAGATCTGAACGTGTTCTCTTAGTTCCCTTAATACGTCCTAACTCCAGCTGTCTGTTCGTGTTCTGTCTAAGTCTATCTTCCACCTGATTAAATTCAGATTGTAAAACATGTGGATCGGAATAATTGCGGGCTGCTCTAATGAACTCTCCCGTGGGGATAGCATTGATGGTATGTTTAGGGTGACATGAATAAGCGAGTAAGATCGAGTTGCCTGCTGTGGCTTTACGAAATGTGCATGTAGAGACCGAACAGGATGTAGAATCGCCAACCAAACTTAAATCAAGGTAGTCAATTTTAGTGATATCTGAGTTAATTGTGAATGTAAGATTCAGCTCATTTTGGTTAACATAAATCAGGAATTCCCCCAGGAGACCAGGAGGACCCCCCCCCCCCCCCACACCAACAACAAATCATCAATAAACCTCCCATAGCATATGATATGGGAGGCATAAGGGTTAGAATCCCCAAAGATGCGGAGCTCCTCCCACCACCCCATATAGAGGTTGGCAAGGGAGGGGGAAAATTTAGCCCCCATAGAAGCTCCGCATCTCTGGAGAAAAAACCTCGAATCAAACATAAAATAGTTGTGCGTGAGGAGGTACTCCACAGCCTCCAGGAGGAAGACCCGCAAGGACACATCAAACGAAGAGTATTTATTGAGGTGGAATTCTAAAGCTTGAAGTGCACGTTCATGTGGGATTGATGAATAAAGAGAGGCTACATCCAAGGTCACCCATGTGTATCCACCATCCCACACGAAATCCCTAAAACTAGAAAGGACATGGCGAGTGTCCTGCAAATATCCAGGTAACCTAAAAACAAGGGGCTGCAGATGTGAATCGACCCACTCCCCCAGGCGCTCACCCACGGAGCCGATACCCGCAACTATGGAACGGCCCCGGGGGAAGCGCCCGGTTTATGGATCTTTGGGAGGTGGTGGAACACGGGCACAACCGGATGCAGAGGGCAAAGGTACTCAGCCACCCGTTTGGATAGAACACCCATGTCCTGCCCATGATCCAGCAGCCCCCGAAGATCAACAAGGAAAGCCTGTGTAGAATCCTGGACCAAGGGCCGATACACATCCGCATCACCCAGCTGCCTAAGGGCCTCCTGTTGGTAGTCAGAGGCGTCCAGGACCACAACCGCACCCCCCTTATCCGCCGAGCGTATGACTATATCAACATTACTTTGAAGAGATAAAAGAACCTGATGCTCTGAAGGGGTGAGGTTGAACGGGGCCCTGGAATGCCTGGAAAGAGTAGTTAATTCCTTCTCTATGAGGTCCTGAAAGGTGTCTAACTGTGGGTATCTGGCATTGACCGGATAAAATGAAGGGTTAGAAATTTTAACTGGAACTACCCGATCAATTCCCACCCCTTGAACACAAGTTTGTTTTTATTGCTTGTATGTAATGTTTCCCTTTAAGGACCTGGCTGTTGGCTTGATAGGGGTGGAGTCATCCCTTACAGCCATTTATAAGCCGTCTCCTTAACAGGTTCACTTTGACTATGACTAAGGGCAGATTGTAAGCCCGACACGCGTTAGTCGATCCTGTGATTTTATTGCACTACTTTTTGTCATGTGGATTTTTCTAATAAAGAACGGACGCTTTTTCACTAAGCCAAGTCTGGTCTGCGGATCCTTTCTCTCTGCTGTGTGCTTAAGGACTGGCTCTCTAGATCCTGCACCGACTGGTATGTGTTACAATGGGGGTAGAGCGTTCATGAACTTGTTCTCTGCTTGCCTTTCACTATGCTCCCCCCTGAAGTCCATCCACCAGTAATATTTTTTCCACACAAATGACAGTGTGCAATATTTTCTTCTAAGTTACCACTGGACATCTCTCATGTCTATATATTACTATGGAACTATGTTCTAAAAACATGTTTTCAAGCAGCACTAAAAAGGAGAATACCATCACCATTAATCAGCTGGGTGATGCGGATGTGTATCGGCTCTTGCGCCGGGATCCTACACAGGTTTTCCTTGTTGATCTTCGGGGGCTGCTGGATCGCAGGCAGGACATGGGTGTTCTATCCAAATGGGTGGCTGAGTACCTTTGCCCTCTTCATCCGGTTGTGCCCGTGTTCCACCACCTCTCGAAGATCCATAAACCGGGCGCTCCCCCCCGGGGCAGTCCCATAGTTGCGGCTATCGGCTCCGTGGGCGAGCGCCTGGGGGAGTGGGTCGATTCACATCTGCAGCCTCTTGTTTTTAGGTTACCTGGATATTTGCAGGACACTCGCCATGTCCTTTCTAGTTTTAGGGATTTTGTGTGGGATGGTGGATACACATGGGTGACCTTGGATGTCGCCTCTCTTTATTCATCGATCCTACATGAACGTGCACTTCAAGCTTTAGAATTCCACCTCAATAAATACTCTTCGTTTGATGTGTCCTTGCGGGTCTTCCTCCTGGAGGCTGTGGAGTACCTCCTCACGCACAACTATTTTATGTTTGATTCGAGGTTTTTTCTCCAGAGATGCGGAGCTTCTATGGGGGCTAAATTTCCCCCCTCCCTTGCCAACCTCTATATGGGGTGGTGGGAGGAGCTCTGCATCTTTGGGGATTCTAACCCTTATGCCTCCCATATCATATGGTTTGGGAGGTTTATTGATGATTTGTTGTTGGTGTGTGGGGGTCCTCCTGGTCTCCTGGGGGAATTCCTGATTTATGTTAACCAAAATGAGCTGAATCTTACATTCACAATTAACTCAGATATCACTAAAATTGACTACCTTGATTTAACTTTGGTTGGCGATTCTACATCGTGTTCGGTCTCTACACGCACATTTCGTAAAGCCACAGCAGGCAACTCGATCTTACTCGCTTATTCATGTCACCCTAAACATACCATCAATGCTATCCCCACGGGAGAGTTCATTAGAGCAGCCCGCAATTGTTCCGATCCACATGTTTTACAATCTGAATTTAATCAGGTGGAAGACAGACTTAGACAGAGGGGGTACACCAACAGACAGCTGGAGTTAGGACGTATTAAAGGAACTAAGAGAACACGTTTAGATCTATTGGGGACTAGTGTTGGGCCACTGTTCGGGTTCTGCAGAACATCACCCTGTTCGGGTAATGTTCGAGTTCGGCCGAACACCTGATGGTGTTCGGCCGAACTAAGGCCCGGTTCACATTAGCGGTCGCCGTCCGGAATCGCCGTGCCGGAGCCGGACCGCATGCAGAACGGACGGAACGGACGCACGGCATAGCAATGAAAGCCTATGCGTCCGTTCACATGCGTACGTTTCGTCCGGACCGGATCCGGACTGGATCCAGACTCTGGCATAAGACCCAACATGCGCTATTTTTTGGTCCGGCTCCTCCGGCAGCCGTATCCGGAGCGGAGCCGGACTGCACCATCCGGCCAATACAAACCAATGAGAACCGGAGAGCGCACAACACACTGGCTAAAAATCCGGATGTTCTACCCCACTTCCTATGCGTATTGTAGCGGCGATTTTGGATGGGGACACATGGGCAAGCATTTTGGAGTGGAGCAGCAGTGACTTTAAACGTGCTGGAGATGTTGGCAGTATGTCGGAGGTGGAGGTGAGTGCTAAACAGCGGAGGGCCTGATTCCACAGGTCCACCTTCTGCTGACCTCCCAGACCCCAACATTTTTATTCTATTTCTACTATCTTTTGCCAAACGGATCCGGATCGCATCCTGATGAACACCTCATGCAAACTGACCGGATCCGGATCGGATCCGGATCAGAACCGTACGGTTCCGATCCGGATCCGGTCCGGATCCGGTCAGGTCATCCGGTCCGTTTGGCAGAGAACCGCAAGTGTGAACCGGCCCTAAGAGTGCATGGCCGAACGTTCCCCGAACGTTCGGCTAGCGCTGTGATTGGCCGAACGGGTCGCGTGGTTCGGACCCGAACGCGCTCTGATTGGCCAAACGGGTCACGTGGTTCGGGTAAATAAATACCCGATACACGTCATTTCTCCGCCATTTGTATGTGGGTTTAGCTTTGGGTAGGCAGGCAGGGTAGTTATCTCTCCAGCCAGGCTAGCCAGGGTCCCCCCAGTCATTGTGTCACTGCTGGGAACAGTAGTACACCGCTCACCCTGTATAGCATTGTGCTCTGTGTCGCTGCTGGGAATAGTAGTACACTGCTCACCCACCACTGTATAGCATTGTGTTTACTGCCACTCTGTGTCTCTGCTGGGAACAGTAGTACACCGCTCACCCACCACTGTATAGCATTGTGCTCTGTGTCGCTACTGGGAACAGTAGTACACCACTCACCCACCCACCACTGTATAGCATTGTGCTCTGTGTCGCTGCTGGGAATAGTAGTACACCGCTCACCCACCACTGTATAGCATTGTGCTGTGTGTCGCTGCTGGGAACAGTAGTACACCTCTCACCCACCACTGTATAGCATTGTGCTCTGTGTCGCTGCTGGGAACAGTAGTACACCGCTCACCCACCACTGTATAGCATTGTGCTCTGTGTCGCTGCTGGGAACAGTAGTACACCGCTCACCCACCACTGTATAGCATTGTGTTTACTGCCACTCTGTGTCTCTGCTGGGAACAGTAGTACACCGCTCACCCGCCACTGTATAGCATTTCTGTACTGCCACTGTACTGCTGCCAGTCAGCGTATACTTTAAGGATAAGTGAAATGAAGAAGAAATCCTGTGAAAGAGGGAGGGGCAAGGGAAGAGGTGTTTCCCCTGACGGTTCACGTACACGCCACAGTGGAGCACCGAAGAAAACCCACTCAATACCGCCCATGTTGTCCAGGAAATCAACCCTCACATATCCAAAAGAACAGGACCAGATAATTAATTGGATGACCTCTCAAGCGTCCAGCAGTGGGTTAAGCAGCACCAGCACATCACGCACGAGGTCCGAGTCCTCAGCCAGTTACAAGGAGCCAGTGGGCACAAAGCTGACACAACCGGCAGCGACACCACGCACACAACTGCCAAATAACCAGTCCGAAGAATTTCCTCAGGACACAATGGGGTATTCGCAGGAGCTATTCCCAGCCCAACAAACTTCCACCTTTCAAAGGTCAATGGAACAGCCAGAAATGTTGTGCCCGGATTCACAACCATTTACTGTGGGAAATGCACCGCGCACTGAAATGCAAGGCGAGTCCGAGGACTTTGAAACCCAAATCCCAGAGCAAGTTGGGCAGGAGGGGTTTCAATTGCAGGAGGTCGGCCGAGAAGATCTGGAAGATGACGTTGGAGTGAGCTGCGCAGAGGTTGTTCTGGGGAGCTCTACTCCATGGCGGCGGCCCACAATCACATATGACGAGTTTGAGGAGATGGAAGAGGAGGAGGGTATGGACAATGTGGACACAGACCCAGATTTTGTATGTGAAGGAGAACATCGCCGTCGTAGCAGCACAGATGAGTCTGTTGAAGAACCCACTGCTGCACGAGTTCGCCTTGTGCCACAAGGTAGGCAGCGCAAAATTTCAGGCACCACAAGCGTGGAAGTTCAAGTGAGATGCAAAAGATGTGCGCAAACAGAAATCGCCAGCAAGGCAGATACTCCAAAGTCTGGCCTTTCTTTGAAGACTGCAGTGAGGATGGAACCATGGTGATTTGCAAGGTGTGCAAGACCCGCCTGAGCAGGGGGAAAAATATTAACAACCTCTCCACCACCAGCATGACCCGCCACATGGTATCCAAACATCCCACTCTGTGGGCGCCAGGACAGGGTACCAGCAACACTGCCTCCCTTGGGGTCACCAGACTCACCACCAGACCCTCCTCAGCAGCAGCAGTAGCCCAGCCATTGCGTGGTTCACAACAACATTCACAAACATCAGACGACGCTGACACTGTCACTTTCCGGAATAGTGCTCTTGAGGTCTCCCAGTCTTCATCAAACACAACAACCAACAGCCGTTCAGTGTGCAGCCCTACGGTTCAGTTGTCTGTCTCTAAGATGCTTGAGCGCAAGAGGAAATTGCCAGCAAATGACCCCCGGGCCGTGGCACTAACAGCCAGCATAGCCAAGCTTCTGGCCTGCGAAATGCTGCTATATCGAGTGGTGGAGACAAACAGCTTCAAGGGCATGATGTCAGTGGCCATCCCACGTTATGTGGTTCCCAGCCGCTACCACTTTGTGCGCTCTGCAGTGCCTGAGTTGCATGAGCACGTGGTCAGCAAAATAACCCGAAGCTTGAAGAATGCCGTTGCCTGCAAGGTTCACCTCACCACTGATACCTGGATGAGTGCGTTCGGCCAGGGTCGATACATCTCCCTTACCGCGCACTAGGTGAACCTTGTGGAGCCTGGCAGCGATTCCTCACCTGCTACGGCGCGGGTGTTGCCCGCGCCGCAAACAGCTGCACCGCCGTCCCTCCCACTGGATAACAACAGCAGCACCTACCTCTCTGACTCCTCCTCCAACGCATCTCAAAGCTGTACCTCATCCGGAAACGCTAACCCAGCAGCAGTAGGATCGTGGAAGCAGTGCAGCACAGCTGTTGGCATGCGTCAGCAAGCGTTGCTGAAGCTGATCTGCCTTGGGGATAAGCAGCACACAGGGGAGGAAATTTGGAGGGGAATAAAGGAATAGACGGATTTGTGGCTGGCACCGCTGGACCTGAAACCGGGCATGGTTGTGTGTGATAATGGGAGTAATCTCATTTGCGCGTTAAGGTTGGCTAATCTGACACACATCCCTTGCCTGGCGCACGTGATGAACCTAGTAGTTCAGCGGTTCCTGGGGACATACCCAGGCGTGGCCGATCTTCTGTTGAAGGTGCGACGAGTGGCCAAACATTGTAGAAATTCCAGTACTGCTTCGGGGGCACTCGCCAAGATGCAGGAGCGCTTCAATCTCCCCCACCATCGCTTGCTGTGTGATGTCCCTATGCGCTGGAATTCTACGCTGCACATGCTAGCCCGCTTTTGCGAGCAGAAGAGTGCAGTGGTCCAGTACATGACGGCGCAGTACCGAGGCGCATCCAGACAGCTGTTGGACCTCTGCCAAGTCCTCCAAAATTTTGAGCAATCCACGTTGCTTGTGAGCAGTGACAACTCTTCAGTCAGCATTACCATACCACTGCTGTGTTTACTGAAGAAGTCAATGTTGAAAATCAAGGAAACAGCTGTCATGATGCAACTGGGGGAATCTGAAGGAAAAAACGATCAGCGTGATGATACCAACATCAGGCCATCTGCCTCAGGAAACGCTGGCCCCAGCAGCTATGACGAAGAAGAGGAGGAGGAACAGCTGGAGTTGGAGCAGGAATTTCATGCCACCACTGACGAGGGCCAGAGCGGTGCACGTTGGACTTCCACAATTCAGCGCGAATGGTCAGCAGAAGCAGACCAGGAAGAAGGTGACGACTATGATGCATCACAACAACTATCACAACGCTCACAAGAGGATGATGAGGATTCTGGCAGGACTCTGGCACACATGGCTCAATTCATGCTAGACTGCATTGAACGCGACCCACGCATTGTGCGCATTCTGGACAACACCAATTACTGGGTTTATACCCTTCTGGATCCACGGTACAAACACAATGCTCCAAAACTGCTTGAAGAAAGAGTCAGACAGGTCAAAATGGAAGAATACCAGCAGGCCCTTGTGGAGACTTTAGAGAGGAGATTGACATCCTCCCCCTCCTCTAGACAGTTGTACGCCGACAGACTGACTTCCGCAAACCCAGGACGACCAGGAGGGCAGCAAACAACACAAGCCGCAGCTAGTGCCCAAAAGGGAATGGTATCGGCAGTGTCCTTGGAGTGGGAAAATTTTCTGACACCCATGCAGCAGCCCACAGAACAGCAAGCTTGCAGATCCACCTCCAACACCGATCGCCTGGAGAAGATGGTCAAGGCGTAGTCAGATGGCGTAGCTGTGTTGAACAATCCATCTGCACCCTTCAACTATTGGGTATCGAAGCTAGACACCTGGCACGAACTGGCAATGTACGCAATAGAGGTGCTGTCTTGCCCGGCAGGCAGCGTTATGTCGGAACGCTGTTTCAGTGCTGCCGGAGGCATCGTCACAGATCGGCGTATCCGCCTCTCCACAGAAAATGCAGACCGTCTGACTCAAATTAAAATGAATCAATCCTGGATTGGAAATGACTACGCAACACTCCCGGACCCCAACCAAGTAACATGAACAATAAACATCTGTGATGGGTTAGCGTTACCGGTCCCTTTTCCTGGAACCTCTCATCTGTATTACATTTATGACTGCATGCCGACAAAAAGCAAATTGCTATCCGCACGCTTCTTGTCCGCATGCAAGGCCTGGGTTGTTGTGTCTCAAAGCGTGGCCTTCTCCTCCTGCGCTGCCCTCCTCCTGTTCCATCACGTGTGCTGCTGCTGGGTTAGCGTTACCGGTCCCTTTTCCTGGAACCTCTCATCTGTATTACATTTATGACTGCATGCCGACAAAAAGCAAATTGCTATCCGCACGCTTTTTGTCCTCATGCAAGGCCTGGGTTGTTGTGTTTCAAAGTGTGGCCTTCTCCTCCTGCGCCGCCCTCCTCCTGTTCCATCACGTGTGCTTCTGCTGGGTTAGCGTTACCGGTCCCTTTTCCTGGAACCTCTCATCTGTATTACATTTATGACTGCATGCCGACAAAAAGCATGTTACCTGTGCAAAGAAAACAGACATTTCCCGCATTTAAAAGACAGTTTTCCCTTTGAAACTTTAAAATCGATTTTCTCAAAAACTATAAGCTCTTTTTGCTAAAAAAAAAATTCCTCTTGTACCCACTCCCAAGGTGCACATACCCTGTAAATTTGGGGTATGTAGCATGTAAGGAGGCTTTAAAAAACACGAAAGTTCGGGTCCCCATTGACTTCCATTATGTTCGGAGATCGGCTCGAACACCCGAACATCGCGGCCATGTTCGGCCTGTTCGGCCCGAACCCGAACATCTAGATGTTCGCCCAACACTATTGGGGACTGCAAGACAGGAAGGAGTCAGGGCTGATAAGGTGACTTTCGTCACACAATACAGCTTGGAATTTACAAAAATCACTAACATTGTGAGAAAATATCTTCCAGTTTTGTATTCAGATCCCAAACTTAAAACAGTTCTTGATGGCGGTTGTCGTTTTTCTACTAGAAAGGCCAGGACTCTGGGCTCCATCCTCTCTCCCAGTCTCTTTAGATCCCCTTCCTCATTACATACCCCTACATGGTTGGCCACGGTGGGCTCATACCCCTGTGGCTTCCGAACCTGCAATTATTGTCACTGTCATAAGCGAGGGACCACAGTGCCTTCCTATTCATTTAACACTAGTTTTTCTATCAAACAATACATCAACTGTGATAGGAAATACACCATTTATGTTATATCTTGTTCAGAGTGCAAGTTTCAATATGTGGGCTGCACGACTCGCAACCTCAGAGCACGAATAGCTGAACATTATTGTGGCACATATTGGAACACTTTCCAAAAGTCAGCAGTCTCTAAACACTTTGAAACTGTACATAAAGGTAATCTGAAATCATTTAGTTTTCAGGCAGTGGAATGAGATGCCTGTTCTATTAGAGGTGGTGATACACAGAGATTCTTATTAAAACGGGAGGCACATTGGATCCATAGGTTAGGCACTCGCACACCTCTTGACTTGAATAAATGTTGGGATTTAAACCTAGTATATGATTATTGACCAGTGTAGTACTCTCTTGTCTTTTTATTCACCTCTTCTCTTTTTGACGCTTTCTTGAAATAATATTGATGTTCCAGTGGTAATCTTTTTTACATTACTTTTACTTTTTTATACATTGTTGTAATATTTTGTAAATTGCAAGTTTGTTTTTATTGCTTGTATGTAATGTTTCCCTTTAAGGACCTGGCTGTTGGCTTGATAGGGGTGGAGTCATCCCTTACAGCCATTTATAAGCCGTCTCCTTAACAGGTTCACTTTGACTATGACTAAGGGCAGATTGTAAGCCCGACACGCGTTAGTCGATCCTGTGATTTTATTGCACTACTTTTTGTCATGTGGATTTTTCTAATAAAGAACGGACGCTTTTTCACTAAGCCAAGTCTGGTCTGCGGATCCTTTCTCTCTGGTGTGTCCTGTCACCAACGGTGGTTGTCAGTAAATCGTTCTGTCTGTCTGGGGTGCTAACCAGAGCAGCGGTCGCTACTGGTAGCCCCTTCTGTTAATCTGTCTGTCTTGTTTGGATCGCACTAGCCTCTAGCGGTAGCGGCTGTGGATCCTTCTGATCTTTGTTCTTGGAGTGTAAGCTGGAGCAACGGTTGCTACCGGCTACCTCATCTGTCTGTCGTGCTTGGATCGCACTAGCCCCTAGCGGTAGCGGCTGTGGATCCTTCTGATCTGCTTTCTTGTTCCCGAGCTCAATTCGCACTCGCTCTGACGGAAAGAGCAGTGGATCTTTCCTCTCGTATTCCTATTTTCGTTTGTCTGTCTTGTCTGATACGAACGCTTGCTGTAGGCTCGGTGAGGTAACCGTTAAGCAAGCGCTCGAGTTCTTTGTTCGGTGTTTGTCTGTCGGTGGTTAGTTAGGCGTGCTTGTCTCTGTTGCGCTTAACGTGCGGAGATCACGCTGTAAACGCATTTGCTGTTGTGAATGAGTGTGGTGTTCGCGTTTAGTTAACGTTTGTTATTTTCGTTGTCTTCTCATTGTCGTTTGCTGTGCCTTTGCTCCTCTCGTGCCCTGTCCTTTTTCTGTCTGGTGTCTCTTGGCAATCGCCATTCTCTGCGATTGCGTTCTTGCTTTGGTTTCTGCTGATGTGTGTTCACCGTCGCTGGGTTGCGACTAGATTGGTGGATACACATTCATCCTATATCTGTGCTCTTTCTCTTTAAGGGCTGTTCAGCCCTGCGTTGTCTTAGATCTGTACAATCCCCATCTGGCATCTGTGGCCGTGCAGTGATTGTGCTCGTCCGCACTCCACAGCGCCATCTGCCGGTGGGAATTGCCCTCTGCTGGTGCATTGCACCTAGCCTGCGTTCACTTAATTATACGCTTGTGGAAGGTTTTCGTTGTGTCAGTGCGCATCTTGTGCGCTGACCACGAAAACGATTCCGCAAACGTTACAGATACCCACCGTCTTCATTGTGTTATCTTTCCTAGAGTTGAGCCGAAATTTTCGTAATTTCGCATTACTATAATTACGCATGCGAAATTTGCGATTACGATGCGAAATTAGCGTAGCGAAATTGCCATTAAAATCGTAATTGAAAATACCGTAAGCGTAATTTTCAATGCGAAATTTCGCGTTTTGTTCATGCCGTAATTTCGCATTAAACGCTACCGTAATTTCGCATTAAACCGTAACGCTCCGTATAGTATAAAAAAGCCGCCGACTTTAAGGGTTAATAGCAAAGCCCCCTTAAATGCTAAGAGCCTCAAATTTGGAGAATATATTAAGGCGATCAGGAGGAATAAGAGGAAAATTTTTTTTTTCAAAAAGACCTTATAATTTTTGAGAAAATCGATGTTAAAGTTTCAAAGTAAAAATGTATACATTTAAAAACCCGCCGACTTTAACGGTTAATAGCAAAGCCTGCTTAAAGTTTAGGAACACCAAATTCCTAGGGTATATTAAGGGGATCAGTGGGAATAAGAGGGAAATTTTTTTTTTTCAAAAAGACCTTATAGTTTTTGAGAAAATCGATTTTTAAGTTTGTCACAAGAGCCCCACTGGCCGTGAACACGCAAAACCGTCCGATCCGATTCTAGCACACAGATTGAGAGCTATGGACGCAATCTGCGTAGAATTGGCGGAGTTTGAGCGTCACGACGCAGTAGGGAGCCTGTGAGGTTATGAAAATACACTTTTACTCCAACCCAGGGGTAGATTTGCCACCATCTCTGTTTTCTATCAGCCCAGAGAAAACTGCTAACTGGCTATAGACCTGTGAAACAAACAACCGGTTAAAACTGTGCAATCCCTATCTATCTATCAAAACAGTAGCGTCCCTTCGGAAGTTTAGGTCTCGTCTGTGTATACTGAATAGAAGGTTTTACTGAGAGGTAAAGACCTTTTAAAAAGCCTTTATTTGTTACAATATAAATAATTAATATATACAGACAATCGTGAACAATTAAACGATGAGAGACAGTGATAACACAGTACATAAAAGAAAAAGGGATAAAAAGGACGAATACTTATGATTCTGTGGAAAGTCCGTTCGGGAAAAGACAAAGTTCCTTTGTTGCAGTTAGTTCGCAATATGGCCGAACCACATGGCCGTTGCTCCGCCTGCAAGATGGCCACTGCTATTTCCCCAAGCAGTGGCAGTCTTTTCGGTATGATGGAAAGTGGGGGAATTGGCTGGGGGTCCTCATGCAATCAGTTTTGAGCACTGACATTTCTGGGCGGAGTCTCAAGCTCAGCCCAGGGGCGTGTCAGGCAGTGAGTTCTCAGGGGAGGAACTTCCAGCCATCCACAAAATATGTCCAATTTCATACCCCGCCGGGGTTTTGTCGCACATGCAAACCGATTTCATATTCAGATTGGGCTGAGAATACACGTTCATAGGACATCAAACTTGCAATATTTGGGGCGCACGGGGACCCCATTATTCATATCTCAGCCCCTGCTCGGGTTACCTGGCTATGTCTAGTATCACCATATTCTACAGAATTAGGGAAACAAAATTATGTAATTTTCATATTCCTCCCATGGATGGTATTTGCAAAATGTGACAAAGTTATCAACACCATGCATTCCATACTCAGTCTAGTCGGTGCCGTCAAGACTGGGAGGAATGTAGGTGTCAATAGACCTCATGCTGTGCTAGCTTCCCCTGTTGAATAGACTCTGTTGGTATTTCAGCTCTGCCCAATTAGCACATTAGTGTCACCAGAGCTTTTCCGGGGGCCTTAACAGGATTTCTTGCTAAACCAGGTTGCTTTAGCCATATGCTAACGCAGGCCCATTCAGCCCTCATGGCAAAAGGGGGGGGGGGAAGGCAGGAAGGAAAAACTTCTATTTTAAAAATAAAGAATGTCAGTTTTCCGATCACGGTTGCGATCGGACAATCGGCCGCGAATCCTCGGACGACTGGGCGTCGCCCGGCGTCACACCTCCCCCTTCCCGAGCTCTGCTCAGGGAGGTGTCAACAGGACGCCTTCCGTAGCAGCTATTGGCGCTGTTGGGTCGGGTTCCCCCTGACACCGCGACAGCCCATCAGCGTTTTGGTGTCGGCTGCCTGCTTTGTGTTGGATCGTAAAGTCGTACTGCTGCAATGACAGGCTCCACCGTAGGAGCTTGCCGTTGGTTCCAGCAGTACGGTTTAGCCAACTCAGGGGATTGTGATCAGTGACGATCGTGAAGGAGCGGCCGTACAGATACGACTGCAGTTTCTGTAGGGCCCACACGATCGCCAGGCACTCCTTTTCAGTTGTGGAGTAGGCTACCTCTCGGGGCAGGAGCTTCCGGCTCAGGTAGAGGATAGGGTGTTCATCCCCCTTTCCATCCACCTGGCTGAGGACTGCGCCGAGACCGTAGTCAGAGGCATCGGTTTGCACCACAAACCGACGACTGAAGTCTGGGGCCTGAAGCACAGGGGCGCTTGCGAGGGCCTGCTTCAAGGCCTGGAAGGCATTCTCGCAAGCGGGGGTCCAGCTAACAACCTTGGGGTGCTTCTTGCTAGTGGCATCGGTCAGGGGCTTCGCCAGTGTACTATAGGCGGGAACAAATTTCCTATAGTAGCCGGCGGTCCCCAGGAACGCCTGGACCTGCTTTTTCGTGATAGGTCGAGGCCATGCCAGGATGGCGTCCACCTTTCCCGTGTCAGGTTTCAGGGTGTTACCCCCCACCCGGTGACCTAAGTACTGCACCTCGGTCATGCCAATCTGACACTTACTCGGTTTAACCGTCAGATTGGCCATGGCCAGCCTCTCTAGTACCTGGGACAGGTGTTTGAGGTGTTCTTCCCAGGTGGGGCTGAACACCGCAATGTCATCCAGATACGCTACAGCGAACCCTTGCATTCCCTCTAGCAGGTCGTTCACGGCCCGCTGAAACGTGGCGGGGGCGTTCTTCATCCCAAAGGGCATCATCGTGAACTCGAAGAGGCCGAAAGGGGTGATGAAGGCCGACTTTTGCCTCGCGTCAGGTGCAAGTGGTATCTGCCAATACCCCCGGCTCAGATCCATGATTGATAGGTACCTGGCTGATGCCAGTGTATCTAGCAGCTCATCAATGCGAGGCATGGGGTAGGCGTCTGTAGTGGTGATGGCGTTCAGTTTCCTGTAGTCTACGCAGAACCGAGTTGTCTGGTCCTTCTTGGGGACCAGGACAACAGGGGCTGCCCAGGCACTACTGGACTTTTGAACCACCCCTAACTCCAGCATCTCCCTCACCTCCTTCTGCATGTCCGCCTGTACCTCGGGAGAGACACGGTAAGCGGATTGCCTGATGGGGGGATGGGTACCTGTATCTACCCCATGCACCGCCATACTGGTCCGCCCCGGGATACCGGAGAAGGTGTGCTGGTACTGGCCCAGCACCTTCTGTAACTGCTCTTGCTGGGCTGAGGCGAGCTGTGGATTGACGTTTAGGTCGCCGTCCACATCTCGTACGTCAGCCAGCAGGTCTAACAGGGGGTCTGCCTCTCCCTGCTCTAACCGGCTGCACACTGGCAGCGCATACTGGGTCCTGTCATGGTGGGCCTTCAGCATGTTTACATGAAAGCTCTTCTGCTTCCTGCCCCCCATGTTCACTAGATACGTCAGAGGGTTTAACCGCTGCACTACAGTAAAAGGCCCCTCCCAGGCTGCTTGCAGCTTGTTCTGCCTCACGGGAAGAAGGGCATATACCTTGTCACCCACATCAAATGACCGCTCTCCAGCAGTGCGGTCGTACCATGCTTTTTGTTTGGCCTGAGCCTGGGCCAGGTTGTTGGTCACTACTGCGGACAGGGACTCCATTTTGTCCCTGAACTTGAGGACGTAATCGACCACGGAGACATCAGTGGGGTCGCCCTTGCCCTCCCATGTCTCCCGCATCAATTGTAAGGGTCCTCGGACATTCCTCCCATACAGGGGTTCAAACGGGGAAAACCCGGTTGACTCCTGCGGCACCTCCCTGTACGCAAACAACAGATGAGGCAGGTATCGTTCCCAGTCCCCACCTTGCGACTCAACAAACGTGGTCAGCATTTGCTTCAGCGTCCCGTTGAACCGTTCACACAGTCCATTGGTCTGCGGGTGGTAGGGACTGGAGACAATGTGCGTCATGTGTATCTTTTTGCACAGGGCCTCCATGAGTTCGGACATAAACTGGGATCCCTGATCGGAGAGCATCTCCGCAGGGAACCCGACTCGGGAGAAAATGTTAAGTAGCGCGTCTGCTACCTTGTCCGCCCTCAGGGAGGAAAGCGCCATGGCCTCAGGATAGCGGGTGGCGTAATCCACCACCGTCAGGATGTACCTTTTGCCACTGCTGCTGGGAGTGGGCAATGGTCCAATTATGTCGACTGCCACTCTGTGAAAGGGCTCACCTATGATTGGCAGTGGACACAAGGGAGCCTTGCGGGGGTTCCCAGCCCGTTTTACCTTTTGGCAAACAGTACATGAGCGGCAATAGTTGGTCACATCGATCCGCATCCTGGGCCAGTAGAAATGACCCTGGATACGGTCAAGTGTCTTGTGGATTCCCAAGTGCCCTGCCAGGGGAATGTCATGTGCGGACTTCAGCACATGCCCCCGGAAGGCACTGGGTACCACAAGCAACTTGGTACCCACACTTGTTTCACCTTCGGTGGGCTGTACAGGCTCGCTGTACAGCTTACCACCTTCCCAATATACCTTGAAGGTATCTTCATTCGTGAGGGGCTCCGAAGCCTGTCTTCTGAGTGCCTCGAGGCTAGGGTCAGTCTGGAGTGCTTGCACAAATGCAGCACTCTCGCTCTCAGCCAGCTGGCCCGTGGCATATGCAGTTAGTGGCTGAAGGCTACCATCCCTGTGGTCAGAGGAGGGGGAGGAGGCCGGAACCTCTTCCACCTGCTCTGAGCCCAGGTTCTGAGCAGCGCGGCTGCGTGTTACTGCCAGTACAGGTACACCTTCAGACTGGCACATACTGGCATTACTCACATCCTGGCTGCATGCATGAATTACAGTGACAGGTACAACAACATTTTCATCACAAACAATCGGTATATCAAACACAGGTACCTGTGACACAGGTACTATTGGACTCGGTACCCCTGGACTGGGCACATTCAACCCACCTCCCCCCTGTTCTTGCCCCTTGGTGCAAAGTACCTTAGTGTGGGCGGAGAGTCCGTCTCCCTCCTGGCAGTCTGAGGGGCTTGGGGCAGGTTCATAATAGGACACAAGCTTGCCCAGGTCGGTCCCCAACAAAACTGGGACCGGCAGTTGGTCCAGGACCCCAACAACCTTCTCTTGAACCCCCACCCCCCAATCGATGGACACCCGAGCCTGGGGAATGCGAGAAAGAGTGCCCCCCACTCCAGTGAGGGTAAGGTATTTGTAAGGGAGGATATTTTCCGTCGGGACCAGGTGCGCACGCACCAGGGTGACATCCGCTCCAGTGTCGCGGAAACCGGTAACAAGCTGGTCGTTCACTGTAACCAGCTGGTGGTTGCTCGTAGCGGAGTGGATCCCTCTCCCACCTGCGAACATGACGTTGTTGGGTGCTCCCGGCTGGGGTGCGCTGGCTGGCGGCAGTTGCCGTGGGCGAGGTGTAGGTGGTGCAGGAGCTGGCGCTGTCTGCCTCCGCTCCGGGCAGTTAAACTTCATGTGTCCGGGCTTGCGGCAAAAGTGACAGGTGATGCCCTCTGTTACTGCAGGCCTGGACGCAGCAGCTGCGCTGGAGGGCCTCTGGGGCGCACGGCTCACAGAGGTAGGAGAGTCTGCAAAATTGTGGGACTGACCTCCTCTCCAGCTAGATGGGGCAGTCCTGCGGGTCTCCGGCACCCTGGTCGTTGCAAAGGTCTCAGCGAGGTCTGCAGCGACCGTCGCTGACGCCGGTCGGCGCTCCAGCACAAACTGGCGTACATCAGCCGGGCAAATGTTCAGAAACTGCTCCAGGACGATTAAGTCCTCCAGGACACCGTAAGACCCTTTAGTGAGGCCTAGCGTCCACTGGCGGAGTGTGGTGAGCAGACTGCTGACCACATCTTGATAAGAATCAGTAGATTTTTTCTGCCAGGACCTGAACCTTTTCCGGTAGGCTTCTGGCGTCAGCTGGTACTTAGTGATTATAGCCTCCTTTATAGCGGTATAATCATTGTCCTTTTCCACAGGCAGCTCTGAGAAAGCATCAAGCGCTTTGTAGCGCAGCAAGGGTGTCAGATGTCTGGCCCACTGGTCTTGGGACAGACGATACTGACGGCAGGCCTTTTCGAAAGACCTCAAAAACAAGTCAATGTCAGTGTCTTTTTCGATAATAGCAAATTTAAATTTTGCACTTACTGGAGCGGCAGTCCCTTCAGCAGGGAGGCTGGGCGTTGAACTCCGGCTGGCTTGCTGCACTTTCGCCATGTTCAGCTCATGCTGTCGTCTCTCCCGCGCCTCTGCAGATTGGCGTTCCTCTCGCTTTTGCTCCGCCATGTACTGCAGGTACTTGTCCACATCAGTTTCCATCAGCTTTTGCAATGCCTGCTGCATTACTGGATCAACATAACTGGACAGTCCAGTACTGGCCGGTTCCAGGCGAGTACTTTCAGGGGTTCTGGGGTCGGGGATCACACTGACAGCCTCCTGCGTATCTGTTGCCGCATTGCCCGCGGGTTGCTCAACCTCGGTACGCACAGGATCTTCAGTCTCTGGTTCCCCTCGACTTGCGTTAGATGAGCCGGTGTCCTCCACAGTGGACACCTCCAGCGTCCGCAGATTCTGGCTATCCCATCGGTACAAGTCCGTTATCAGGTCCTGCTGTTTCTTGCCGCGGATGTCCATGCCTCTCGCCTCGCACAGACTCTGCAGGTCGGATAGGACCATGACCTTGTAATTCCCGGACATTTCCATGCCAAATAAAAGAAAACTTAGGGGAGGGGTACTGGTTACACAGTCTCTCTGTATATATGAAAAATATATTGCACTCAGTCACTACCAACGAATTAGTTCGTTTCTCGATAGGGCTAATTCGATAGCCCTACCTGAGATACTATCAGCACACACAGATCCCAAACGCTGCCGACCACTGTCACAAGAGCCCCACTGGCCGTGAACACGCAAAACCGTCCGATCCGATTCTAGCACACAGATTGAGAGCTATGGACGCAATCTGCGTAGAATTGGCGGAGTTTGAGCGTCACGACGCAGTAGGGAGCCTGTGAGGTTACGAAAATACACTTTTACTCCAACCCAGGGGTAGATTTGCCACCATCTCTGTTTTCTATCAGCCCAGAGAAAACTGCTAACTGGCTATAGACCTGTGAAACAAACAACCGGTTAAAACTGTGCAATCCCTATCTATCTATCAAAACAGTAGCGTCCCTTCGGAAGTTTAGGTCTCGTCTGTGTATACTGAATAGAAGGTTTTACTGAGAGGTAAAGACCTTTTAAAAAGCCTTTATTTGTTACAATATAAATAATTAATATATACAGACAATCGTGAACAATTAAACGATGAGAGACAGTGATAACACAGTACATAAAAGAAAAAGGGATAAAAAGGACGAATACTTATGATTCTGTGGAAAGTCCGTTCGGGAAAAGACAAAGTTCCTTTGTTGCAGTTAGTTCGCAATATGGCCGAACCACATGGCCGTTGCTCCGCCTGCAAGATGGCCACTGCTATTTCCCCAAGCAGTGGCAGTCTTTTCGGTATGATGGAAAGTGGGGGAATTGGCTGGGGGTCCTCATGCAATCAGTTTTGAGCACTGACATTTCTGGGCGGAGTCTCAAGCTCAGCCCAGGGGCGTGTCAGGCAGTGAGTTCTCAGGGGAGGAACTTCCAGCCATCCACAAAATATGTCCAATTTCATACCCCGCCGGGGTTTTGTCGCACATGCAAACCGATTTCATATTCAGATTGGGCTGAGAATACACGTTCATAGGACATCAAACTTGCAATATTTGGGGCGCACGGGGACCCCATTATTCATATCTCAGCCCCTGCTCGGGTTACCTGGCTATGTCTAGTATCACCATATTCTACAGAATTAGGGAAACAAAATTATGTAATTTTCATATTCCTCCCATCTATGGTATTTGCAAAATGTGACAAAGTTATCAACACCATGCATTCCATACTCAGTCTAGTCGGTGCCGTCAAGACTGGGAGGAATGTAGGTGTCAATAGACCTCATGCTGTGCTAGCTTCCCCTGTTGAATAGACTCTGTTGGTATTTCAGCTCTGCCCAATTAGCACATTAGTGTCACCAGAGCTTTTCCGGGGGCCTTAACAGGATTTCTTGCTAAACCAGGTTGCTTTAGCCATATGCTAACGCAGGCCCATTCAGCCCTCATGGCAAAAGGGGGGGGGAAGGCAGGAAGGAAAAACTTCTATTTTAAAAATAAAGAATGTCAGTTTTCCGATCACGGTTGCGATCGGACAATCGGCCGCGAATCCTCGGACGACTGGGCGTCGCCCGGCGTCACAAAGTTTCAAGGGCAAAAATGTCTTTTAAATGCGGAAAATGTCAGTTTTTTTTGCACAGGTAACAATAGTGTATTATTTTCATGGATTCCCCCAAGTGGGAAGAGTTTTACTTACTTCGTTCTGAGTGTGGGAAATATAAAAAAAAACGACGTGGGGTCCCCCCTCCCAGACCTCTTTAACCCCTTGTCCCCCATGCAGGCTGGGATAGCCAGAATGCGGAGCACCGGCCGCGTGGGGCTCCGCACCCTGACTATACCAGCCCGCATGGTCCATGGATTGGGGGGTCTCGGAAGGGGAGGGGCAGCCAAGCTTTCCCCTCCCCCTCCGAGCCCTTGTCCAATCCAAGGACAAGGGGCTCTTCTCCACCTCCGATGGGCGGTGGAGGTGGAGGCCGCGATTTCCTGGGTGGGGGGTTCATGGTGGAATCTGGGAGTCCCCTTTAAAAAGGGGTCCCCCAGATGCCCACCCCCCCTCCCAGGAGAAATGAGTATAGAGGTACTTGTACCCCTTACCCATTTCCTTTAAGAGTTAAAAGTAAATAAACACACAAACACATAGAAAAAGTATTTTAACCGGTTCAGCGCCGCAGTCCGAAAATCTCATGCATCCGAGCAACGTTCACCTCCCATTCATTCGCCTATAACTTTATTGCTACTTATCACAATGAATTGATCTAGATCTTGTTTTTTCCGCCACTAATTAGGCTTTCTTTGGGTGCTACATTTTGCTAAGAATTATTTTTTTCTAAATCCATTTTAACAGGAAGATTAAGAAAGAAATGAAAAAAATTCATTATTTCTCAGTTTTAGGCCATTATAGTTTGAAATTAATATACGCTACCGTAATTAAAACTCATGTATTTTATATGCCCATCTGTCCCGGTTATTACACCGTTTAAACGATGTCCCTATCACAATTTATGGTGCCGATATTTCATTTAGAAATAAAGGTGCATTTTTTCAATTTGCGTCCATCACTATTTATAAGCTTATAATTTTAAATAATATAATAACATACTCTCTTGACGTGCATATTTAAAAAGTTCAGACCCTTGGGTAACTATTTATGTTGTTTTTGTTTTTTTTATTGTATTTTTTTTTATTTTTTTTTTAATAAAAAATGTATGTGGGTAATTTTTGGTGTGGGAGGGAAACTGTTTGTTTTACATGTAAAATAATAGTTTTCTTTAATTAAAAATGTATGTGGGTGCAGTTTACTATTTGGCCACAAGATGGCCACAGTGAAAAAATTCCTAGATGCGAACGATTTCGCATAGAGGAACTAAAGATCAGAGGAGTTGTTTCCTGGGGCAGAAATACCGCGCTCTCTGGAGAGAAAGCGTCGGTATTTCTGCGGGGAGGTTAGATCGGTGAATGGGAATTATATTCCCATTCACTGATCGGAGGGCTAGCGGGGGGCGGCAGGTACGCGCGCGGGCCGGCGCCCGATCGCGCGCACCACGCAGGGGAAGATGCAGTGCCTATCTGGACGAGAAAGCTCGTCCAGATACGCCGAACTGGTTAATTGAACAAAAAACATAACCACGAAAAAAGTCCTTTAATATTCTTAATTAACCATTAATACTTACCTGTCCCTTTAAATAAATGATCCCACGCAATATCCTCGGACATGTTCTATCAGTTACAATGTAACAAAGTTATTACAATGTAACAACTTTGTTACATTGTAACTACGCCGCACCCGACGTCACTCGCCGCTCAGCCGCCGCATACACTTACGCGTCCTTGCAGGACGCTAAGTCCCCGCCGGCTCCCGCTGTCCACCCCGCCCACATCTGTCACCCACATGTCACCCACATGTGGGTGACATGTGGGTGACATGTGGGAGAGGCGGGGAGGGCAGCGGAGCCGGCGGGGACTTAGCGTCCTGCACGGACCCGACAGAGCTCTGAGCTATATAGCTCAGAGCTCTGAGAAGCATCTTTGTATTTTGGCTCCAAGGAGCCCCATTGGTCCTTAGCAGACCAATGGGGTTCCTTCAAATCAGAAGGAACCCCATTGGTCTGCTAAGGACCAATGGGGCTCCTTGGAGCCCAAATACAAAGATGCTTAGAGAGCTCTGAGCTATATAGCTCAGAGCTCTGTCGGGTCCGTGCGGCGGGTGAGCGGCGAGTGACGTCGGGTGCGGCGTAGTTACAATGTAACAAAGTTGTTACATTGTAATAACTTTGTTACATTGTAACTGATAGAACATTTCCGAGGATATTGCGTGGGATCATTTATTTAAAGGGACAGGTAAGTATTAATGGTTAATTAAGAATGTTAAAGGACTTTTTTCGTGGTTATGTTTTTTGTTCAATTAAAATATTTTTCTATGTGTATGTGTGTTTATTTACTTTTAACTCTTAAAGGAAATGGGTAAGGGGTACAAGTACCTCTATACTCATTTCTCCTGGGAGGGGGGGTGGGCATCTGGGGGACCCCTTTTTAAAGGGGACTCCCAGATTCCACCATGAACCCCCCACCCAGGAAATCGCGGCCTCCACCTCCACCGCCCATCGGAGGTGGAGAAGAGCCCCTTGTCCTTGGATTGGACAAGGGCTCGGAGGGGGAGGGGAAAGCTTGGCTGCCCCTCCCCTTCCGAGACCCCCCAATCCATGGACCATGCGGGCTGGTATAGTCAGGGTGCGGAGCCCCACACGGCCGGTGCTCCGCATTCTGGCTATCCCAGCCTGCATGGGGGACAAGGGGTTAAAGAGGTCTGGGAGGGGGGACCCCACGTCGTTTTTTTTTTATATTTCCCACACTCAGAACGAAGTAAGTAAAACTCTTCCCACTTGGGGGAATCTATGAAAATAATACACTATTGTTACCTGTGCAAAAAAAACTGACATTTTCCGCATTTAAAAGACATTTTTGCCCTTGAAACTTAAAAATCGATTTTCTCAAAAACTATAAGGTCTTTTTGAAAAAATGTTTTTTCCTCTTATTCCCACTGATCCCCTTAATATACCCTAGGAATTTGGTGTTCCTAAACTTTAAGCAGGCTTTGCTATTAACCGTTAAAGTCGGCGGGTTTTTAAATGTATACATTTTTACTTTGAAACTTTAACATCGATTT
This sequence comes from Hyperolius riggenbachi, assembly GCF_040937935.1. Classification (NCBI taxonomy): domain Eukaryota; kingdom Metazoa; phylum Chordata; class Amphibia; order Anura; family Hyperoliidae; genus Hyperolius; species Hyperolius riggenbachi. The sequence goes on along the minus strand of NC_090648.1, from coordinate 399,213,514 downwards.
TCTCAAAAACGATAAGGTCTTTTTGAAAAAAAAATTTTTCCTCTTATTCCTCCTGATCTCCTTAATATATTCTCCAAATTTGAGGCTCTTAGCATTTAAGGGGGCTTTGCTATTAACCCTTAAAGTCGGCGGCTTTTTTATATTATACGGAGCGTTACGGATTAACGCGAAATTACGGTAGCGTTTAATGCGAAATTACGGCATGAACAAATACCCATTGTAATGTGGAAATTACGCGAAAATTACGCTTACACGAAATTTCGCGAAATCCTTCTTCATTACGATTATGTACTTACGGCCATAATCGTAATTACACTAATTACGCGAAATTTCGCGAAATCGTAATTAGGTCATTACGCTCATCTCTAATCTTTCCCCTCTCTGTTGGGAACAAACCCTGATTGATCTAGATGTATTAAATCGGGTATACGAAATTCTTCAGCAATCTTGTCCACAGAGTGGATCTTTGATTGTGAAGAGGAGCATACAAATTTAACTCTTGTTTGAGCAGACTGTTTATGAAGGGACCATGCAAGCAATCTCCCACATTTATTTCCTGACTCATAAAATATCTTTCTCTTCATCAGTAATTTACGTTTAGCAATAATGTTCAATTCTGACAGAAGGGATGATCTGCCTTGCGTAAGTACCTGGAGAGTCTGAGCTGCTAGAGTTTGTTTATGAGAAGCTTCCAAGCATTTAATCTGAGACATTAAACCCTCTATCCTAGCATTCCTTTCTTTTTTGAGTCTGGATCCTAAACTGATTAAGAATCCTCTGATCCTAAACTGATTCAGAATCCTTCCTGGAATTGCTGCAGTTCACTCAGAGCCCTAGCTAAGAAAGAGGGTTGTTTTTTATTGGGAGTGTAAAGATTGGCTAGAGTAATGGTATTATCCCCTGATTTACCCTTCAGAAACAGATATCTTCCTTCCTGGTCTGCCTTAGAATCTACAGTCACAAATTCCATAGATTTGTGGATAATAATTGCTACCCCCTTTTTTTGCCTTCAGATGCTGTAGCATGAAAAATGTGGGTATATCTGTGGTCTTTAATCACAGGTAGGTGGTTTCTCTTGAGGTGAGTCTCTTGGAAGAAACCCACTTGGCTTTTTTCTTTCTGCAGATAACCTAGCACTAGTGTTGGGCGAACAGTGTTCGCCACTGTTCGGGTTCTGCAGAACATCACCCTGTTCGGGGTGATGTTCGAGTTCGGACAAACACCTGATGGTGTTCGGCCAAACTGTTCGGCCATATGGCCGAACTAAGAGCGCATGGCCGAACGTTACCCGAACGTTCGGCTAGCGCTGTGATTGGCCGAACGGGTCACGTGTAGTGTTGGGCGAACATCTAGATGTTCGGGTTCGGGCCGAACATGGCCGCGATGTTCGGGTGTTCGAGCCGAACTCCGAACATAATGGAAGTCAATGGGGACCCGAACTTTCGTGCTTTGTAAAGCCTCCTTACATGCTACATACCCCAAATTTACAGGGTATGTGCACATTGGGAGTGGGTACAAGAGGAAAAAAATTTAGCAAAAAGAGCTTATAGTTTTTGAGAAAATCGATTTTAAAGTTTCAAAGGGAAAACTGTCTTTTAAATGCGGGAAATGTCTGTTTTCTTTGCACAGGTAACATGCTTTTTGTCGGCATGCAGTCATAAATGTAATACATATAAGAGGTTCCAGGAAAAGGGACCGGTAACGCTAACCCAGCAGCAGCACACGTGATGGAACAGGAGGAGGGTGGCGCAGGAGGAGAAGACCACGCTTTGAGACACAACAACCCAGGCCTTGCATGAGGACAAGAAGCGTGCGGATAGCAATTTGCATTTTGTCGCCATGCAGTCATAAATGTAATACAGATGAGAGGTTCAATAAACAGGGACCGGAAACGCTAACCCATCACAGATGTTCATTGTTCATGTTACTTGGTTGGGGTCCGGGAGTGTTGCGTAGTCGTTTCCAATCCAGGATTGATTCATTTTAATTTGAGTCAGACGGTCTGCATTTTCTGTGGAGAGGCGGATACGCCGATCTGTGACGATGCCTCCGGCAGCACTGAAACAGCGTTCCGACATAACGCTGCCTGCCGGGCAAGCCAGCACCTCTATTGCGTACATTGCCAGTTTGTGCCAGGTGTCTAGCTTCGATACCCAATAGTTGAAGGGTGCAGATGGATTGTTCAACACAGCTATGCCATCTGACATGTAGTCCTTGACCATCTTCTCCAGGCGATCGGTGTTGGAGGTGGATCTGCACGCTTGCTTTTCTGTGTGCTGCTGCATGGGTGTCAGAAAATTTTCCCACTCCAAGGACACTGCCGATACCATTCCCTTTTGGGCACTAGCTGCGGCTTGTGTTGTTTGCTGCCCTCCTGGTCGTCCTGGGTTTGCGGAAGTCAGTCTGTCGGCGTACAACTGGCTAGAGGAGGGGGAGGATGTCAATCTCCTCTCTAAAGTCTCCACAAGGGCCTGCTGGTATTCTTCCATTTTGACCTGTCTGACTCTTTCTTCAAGCAGTTTTGGAACATTGTGTTTGTACCGTGGATCCAGAAGGGTATAAACCCAGTAATTGGTGTTGTCCAGAATGCGCACAATGCGTGGGTCGCGTTCAATGCAGTCCTAGGCCGAAGAGGTCATAGCCTAGGGTCACAAAAACCTGTTTATTTGGGCAATTTCAATGGTAGTGATGCTGACGTACATAAATCTCAGCCATGGCCGTTAGCAACGTCTGAATTTCACGAAATGTCTCATGCAGGTAGAAGACATATTGTTAGACTTGGATTCCAAAGATGGGGTCCCTACATCTCTGCAAACCAGAGTTACAGGGGTCCAAAATTGGTAAAATCCCCCATAGGCTTTCATTGCCTCCCTATTTCACTTTCCAAAATCTCACATCTTTTCAAAGGGCAATTGCTCAGCAGTGGCAAATTTTCTAGCATTGTAGGGACCCTTAGGGGGAACATGACTGGTGAGTTTCGGGCCCCTAGGCCGAAGAGGTCATAGCCTAGGGTCACAAAAACCTGTTTATTTGGGCAATTTCAATGGTAGTGATGCTGACGTACATAAATCTCAGCCATGGCCGTTAGCAACGTCTGAATTTCACGAAATGTCTCATGCAGGTAGAAGACATATTGTTAGACTTGGATTCCAAAGATGGGGTCCCTACATCTCTGCAAACCAGAGTTTCAGGGGTCCAAAATTGGTAAAATCCCCAATAGGCTTTCATTGCCTCCCTATTTCACTTTCCAAAATCTCACATCTTTTCAAAGGGCAATTGCTCAGCAGTGGCAAATTTTCTAGCATTGTAGGGACCCTTAGGGGGAACATGACTGGTGAGTTTCGGGCCCCTAGGCCGAAGAGGTCATAGCCTAGGGTCACAAAAACCTGTTTATTTGGGCAATTTCAATGGTAGTGATGCTGACGTACATAAATCTCAGCCATGGCCGTTAGCAACGTCTGAATTTCACGAAATGTCTCATGCAGGTAGAAGACATATTGTTAGACTTGGATTCCAAAGATGGGGTCCCTACATCTCTGCAAACCAGAGTTACAGGGGTCCAAAATTGGTAAAATCCCCCATAGGCTTTCATTGCCTCCCTACTTCACTTTCCAAAATCTCACATCTTTTCAAAGGGCAATTGCTCAGCAGTGGCAAATTTTCTAGCATTGTAGGGACCCTTAGGGGGAACATGACTGGTGAGTTTCGGGCCCCTAGGCCGAAGAGGTCATAGCCTAGGGTCACAAAAACCTGTTTATTTGAGCTATTTCAATGGTAGTGATGCTGACGTACATAAATCTCAGCCATGGCCGTTAGCAACGTCTGAATTTCACGAAATGTCTCAGGCAGGTAGAAGACATATTGTTAGACTTGGATTCCAAAGATGGGGTCCCTACATCTCTGCAAACCAGAGTTACAGGGGTGCAAAAATTGGTAAAATCCCCCATAGGCTTTCATTGCCTCCCTATTTCACTTTCCAAAATCTCACATCTTTTCAAAGGGCAATTGCTCAGCAGTGGCAAATTTTCTAGCATTGTAGGGACCCTTAGGGGGAACATGACTGGTGAGTTTCGGGCCCCTAGGCCGAAGAGGTCATAGCCTAGGGTCACAAAAACCTGTTTATTTGAGCTATTTCAATGGTAGTGATGGTGACGTACATAAATCTCAGCCATGGCCGTTAGCAACGTCTGAATTTCACGAAATGTCTCAGGCAGGTAGAAGACATATTGTTAGACTTGGATTCCAAAGATGGGGTCCCTACATCTCTGCAAACCAGAGTTACAGGGGTGCAAAAATTGGTAAAATCCCCCATATTCTTTCATTGCCTCCCTATTTCACTTTCCAAAATCTCACATCTATTCAAAGGGCAATTGCTCAGCAGTGGCAAATTTTCTAGCATTGTTGAGACCCTTAGGGGGAACATGACTGGTGAGTTTCGGGCCCCTAGGCCAAAGAGGTCATAGCCTAGGGTCACAAAAACCTGTTTATTTGGGCAATTTCAATGGTAGTGATGCTGACGTACATAAATCTCAGCCATGGCCGTTAGCAACGTCTGAATTTCACGAAATGTCTCATGCAGGTAGAAGACATATTGTTAGACTTGGATTCCAAAGATGGGGTCCCTACATCTCTGCAAACCAGAGTTACAGGGGTGCAAAATTGGTAAAATCCCCCATAGGCTTTCATTGCCTCCCTATTTCACTTTCCAAAATCTCACATCTTTTCAAAGGGCAATGGCTCAGCAGTACCAAATTTTCTAGCATTGTAGGGACTCTTAGGGGGATCATGACTGGTGAGTTTTGCCACTGCTGAGCCATTGCCCTTTGAAATGGTGTGAGATTTTGAAACCGTAAATAGTAGGCCCAATGAAAGCCTATGGGGGATTTTACCAATTTTGGAGCCCTGTAACTCTGGTTTGCAGAGATGTAGAGACCCCATCTTTGGAATCCAAGTCTAACAATATGTCTTCTACCTGCATTAGACATTTCGTGAGATTCAGACGTTGCTAACGGCCATGGCTGAGATTTATGTACGTCAGCATCACTACCATTGAAATAGCCCAAATAAACAGGTTTTTGTGACCCTAGGCTATGACCTCTTCGGCCTAGGGGCCCGAAACTCACCAGTCATGTTCCCCCTAAGGGTCCCTACAATGCTAGAAAATTTGCCACTGCTGAGCAATTGCCCTTTGAAAAGATGTGAGATTTTGGAAAGTGAAATAGGGAGGCAATGAAAGCCTATGGGGGATTTTACCAATTTTGGAGCCCTGTAACTCTGGTTTGCAGAGATGTAGGGACCCCATCTTTGGAATCCAAGTCTAACAATATGTCTTCTACCTGCATGAGACATTTCGTGAAATTCAGACGTTGCTAACGGCCATGGCTGAGATTTATGTACGTCAGCATCACTACCATTGAAATTGCCCAAATAAACAGGTTTTTGTGAACCTAGGCTATGACCTCTTCGGCCTAGGACTGCATTGAACGCGACCCACGCATTGTGCGCATTCTGGACAACACCAATTACTGGGTTTATACCCTTCTGGATCCACGGTACAAACACAATGTTCCAAAACTGCTTGAAGAAAGAGTCAGACAGGTCAAAGTGGAAGAATACCAGCAGGCCCTTGTGGAGACTTTAGAGAGGAGATTGACATCCTCCCCCTCCTCTAGCCAGTTGTACGCCGACAGACTGACTTCCGCAAACCCAGGACGACCAGGAGGGCAGCAAACTGTGAGGCTTGGTGGTGTATTCTCCACAGTCAGCATGCAACGCATGAGCTGGCGTGGAGGAGGTACACACACTAGCACAAGGAAACAGGCTATCCCTAGTATAGTGGAGGGGAGGACTGACTCCAATAGGAGATTGTGGCGCACAGAGCCGGTGCAGATCTGACAGCCACAAACAATGCTTTCGTTATAACGTCTCAGCGCAAAGTAGCGCTGAGCGCATAAACCAGAACTGAGGAGATCAGGACAGGTAGACAGAATGAACGCTTGCTAGCTAGCGGCTACTTAGCGACAGCAAGCGTCCAAAACCAGACAGACTGGAATGAGGCAGCCAATGCGATGCGGCGATGGCGTGCCTCACAAAGACAGGACAGGACAGTCAGAAAATAGCAGGATTAAGATAGATGAACGTAACACAGATAAATATACAATAAGTATGTTTTCCTAGCGTATTACAATTACAGCTATCAATGAAACTATTTGTAACGTCTGACTAACATATGTATATATCGGCAATGAACCGATATATGACATAAGCAGGAACGCTGACTAGGAATGGAGTAACACAGGGAACAGGACTCAGAAGGATTCGCTATCTCTTCGCAGAGATGAACGCAATCCACAAACGGTAACAGAACAGGATTCAGAAGGATTCGTTATCTCTTCGCAGAGATGAACGCAATCCACAAACAGTAACAGAACAGGATTCAGAAGGATTCGTTATCTCTTCGCAGAGATGAACGCAATCCACAAACGGTAACAGGACAGGATTCAGAAGGATTCGTTATCTCCTCGCAGAGATGAACGCAATCCACAAACGGTAACAGAACAGGATTCAGAAGGATTCATTATCTCTTCGCAGAGATGAACGCAATCCACAAACGGTAACAGGACAGGATTCAGAAGGATTCGTTATCTCCTCGCAGAGATGAACGCAATCCACGAACAGAACCAGGAGCAGGGTAACTACCTCAGCACGGGTGGTCACGGTACGCGCAACCTACCAAAACGTGCTGGAAAGCTGACTAACTGCACACAGGATATAAACAGTTCGTGTACGTATACATCAGCGACACTGATGTATCAACGTAACACAAATACAAGGAAAATAATAAACGTGCTGGTATGCATATATATTGGCAATGAACCAGTATATGATGCAAAGACCAGCAAAGTATCTTTATAACAAGAAACACGATCGGGGGCTAAAGCGACAGCAAGGCAGGCTTAAGCTGAAGCTATGAAAACCCAAGGAAACCCTGCAGGAAGCAGATCTTTATACTGAGGTCATCCAATGGGAGCAGACATGCAGATTCCCACACAGGTGAATGATAATCAGTCACAAGCTGACAGCAGGGAAAGACAGACAAAGCTATGCAGCTTGCATGGAAATAGATCAGAACTGCCTGAGCTGCAGCACTACTACTTCCAGCAATAGCTGCTGCAGCAGCGATCATTACAGTACCCCCGCCTTTAAAAGCGGATTCCAGACGCTTTTCAAAACTGAAATTCCCAACAAAACAGTCCGACTGATAATTCATGATGACCGGGACAGCCCGGCAAGACCGAATTCCAGAATCAGTCCCCACAAGACTGGACCCATCAGAACCAGAACCTACAGAACCATGCCCATCAGTACTACAAGCCCCAATGTGACACCCATCAGAACCATGATTTCCAGAAGAAAGCCCTCCGAAATTCCCTGAGCGATACCCACCGCCTTCCAGGAACCGTTCAGAAACGCCAAAGCCTTTGCAATGCCCACCGGTACGGTCTTTACCAACACAAAACCCACTGTTGAACCAGTCCAAGGCACCAGGACAAGTTTTCTCAGAGACCTCCCAGAACACCTTGAAGCTCCAAAGAGATCCCCATAGATCAGAATGCCCCTTAGGCTCACATGGAGAACTATCAAGAACCCCTATGGAACCTAGGGCAATTCCCGAGTCAGGGCCACAAGGACAAACATCAATATCAGGGCTTTCAGGGACCAGAACCATCTCTGGGCATGCAGGCAGACTGGCAACATCAGAACGTGTTCCCACTAAGGAAGCATCAGAGCACGCTAACACCTTAGACACACTTGGGCATTCTGGCACACAAAGAACATCTGGGCACACCGGCACAAGAGAAACCTCTGGGCATGTCAAGGAACTGTGAGCCTCAGGGTCAGCCAAGACAGGACCAAAACCAGGACTGGCCAAAAAAAAATCATCATGACTAAACTTCGCAACTACTGGACTTTTACACGAGAATGCTGGATCAGACTTAGATGTCGCTGATTCCAGCAAAGTCAGTAACAAATCAGATTCAGGGGCACTAACAAGACAGGACAAATCTTCTGATGTATGCACTGAACCAGATAGGGACTCCACAACTACCTCTGGACTGGACAGAGACTCATTTAATACACTGGATTGGAGCTCATGAGGCGCTGCAGAACAAGTCAGTATTGCAGCAGCCCCCACTGGACTAGGCAAAACTGAGGAATTCCCTGGACAGGAAGGGAACTCTGGAACCTCTGCCACAGCGGCCAGAGAACCAGAATCTTTCAGGATACAGGGCTGGGTTTCAGGAACACTCATCAGACCGGACTGAAATTCTGAGATTTCTATTATTTTGACCAGAGAATCAGAATTATCCATGTTACAGGGCAAGACTTCTGAAACATTCAGAGGACAGGGCTGGAGTTCCTCGGCTGTTACAACACTGGAGAGGGACTCAACATTGGTTAAATCAGACTGTGTACAGGGCAAGGTATCTAACACACTTGCTGACGAGGACAATATTTCAATGGCTTCTGCTTTGCTGGGCAGAAATTCATCAAGTTTTATTAGAGCAGACTGTAATTCCAAAACAGCTGCTAGACAAGTGAATATTACTGCAACACCAACTGAGGTAAGCAGTGCCTCAGACTGCTCTGCTAGAGGGTTTGAAATATCCAAAGTACTGGGTGAAGCATAAGACTCTGCGACCACAGCTTCACTGGACAGGATCACTGAACAGTCCATATTGCAGGGCAAAACCATGGAAGCACCTGCTGGACAGCATAATGATTCTGTGACCTGAGTTTCATTGGAGAGATCTACTGCACAATTCATGGTACAGGGCAAATTTATTGGAACATTTTCTGAACAAGGTAATAATTCTGCGATTTCAGGTTCACAGAGCAGATGCTCTGAGCTATTCACGAAACTAGAGCGAGGTGTAGAAACAGGAAGATCAAGACACAATGTTTGCGCATCTGAATCACCATTCATTTGTAAAATTGGAAAATTCAGATGCTGGGGTTCTGAGGTTACTAGACAGGATTGCTGGGACTCGGAAACTGATGTAGTGCATCTATTGGCATCTGCTGGATCAGACAGGAGTTGAACTTTATTAACACAGGTAATTTCTGCAGAAGTGTTTGCAGAGACAGGCAAGATTTTTCTGGTGTCTGTTTCACTAAACAAAGAGTCATGAGTACTGGCTAGGCTGGACTCGGAAGTCAGCAGGACCTCTGGATTCTCTGCTGAGAAATTTGTGCAGGGCAAAGTTAGGAAAGTATCAGTGGCTTCTGTTTTACTGGGAAGTAACACTGAGTTATCCATGGTACAGGGTGGAATTGCAGGAACTTCAATTTCACACAAAAAGAGCTCCGAATCACCTGCTGAATCAGCCAAAGGTGCTGAAGCAGGCGGGTCAGAACGCCAAATTTGCGAATTCGGAGTCACAAAAAAATCATCCAAAATCAGTTCCCACACATCAATCAATGGAGCCACAAAGTCATACTCACACACACCAGTTTTTATTAGGTTATAGGCAGACTTAATGCATGCATTCAATACCAATTCACTTTTTGCACTGTAAAATTGACAAAATGAACTTGAATCATTCTTCCATTCATTGACCAGAGCTTCCATCTCTCCTTTCTCAAATGGAGGATTCCAAGCATACTTAACAGGCAGATCATGGTTTGCAGATATGATTGTAGCAGGGACATATATTGGGTTAATTAGCAGGTGATTGGCAGATTCCTTATTCCTAAGAATCTCCAATACCTGTAGCAAGTGCTGAACTGTAGTGTATGCAAACTTTCCTTGCTTTACAAATAAGTTGATTTGTTCAATACTCTGTAATATCTCCTCATAATCATACTCAGATAATTCTTTTAAACAAAAATTTTTATTCTCCCTAGCCAGGGAGGAAAGTTCATTAGTAGTTTCATAAGTCCATTTAACTCCCCTGAAAGACAATTGCATTTCATTATCTGTTAATGGCAGAATCTCATTATAGGTCTCAGTCGCTAAGGATAACGACTCTGCAGATCGGACACGTTTCTTAGAACGTTTGCGTTTGGCCTTAGACCCTGCTGTTTTTGGTGATTTATGCAAGGCTGCAGGAAAATTATCAGTAACCCTTTCTGCTTGCTGAACATTTTTGCAAGCAATTGAAGGAGTAGCTGATTGGCCTGCTGCCAAGAGTTCATTAAGAGGAAAAGGCAATGGATCTATGCGCAACCAGTTATGGATCACAAACGCTAGAAATTCCAGCGGTCTATCTTTCAAATCGGAATGATTGAGAACATCAAATGCCCACTGGAATAATTCCCCTTTAAACAAAATATAACTTAGTTGGAGTGCCCAGGTTGAAACAGGAGTCGCTTGGAGATCAGGATTGGTCAGGAACCTGGCACATTCAGAGAAAAACTCATTTTCTGTTTCAGAGCTAAGTTCTTCAAATTTCTTAAAGGAACAGGAACCATAATTAACAGTGTCATACTTTCTGGGAATCCCCCCCACAATGGGGATTGGTAATGGGGTTTTCATAATGTGAGGCTTGGTGGTGTATTCTCCACAGTCAGCATGCAACGCATGAGCTGGCGTGGAGGAGGTACACACACTAGCACAAGGAAACAGGCTATCCCTAGTATAGTGGAGGGGAGGACTGACTCCAATAGGAGATTGTGGCGCACAGAGCCGGTGCAGATCTGACAGCCACAAACAATGCTTTCGTTATAACGTCTCAGCGCAAAGTAGCGCTGAGCGCATAAACCAGAACTGAGGAGATCAGGACAGGTAGACAGAATGAACGCTTGCTAGCTAGCGGCTACTTAGCGACAGCAAGCGTCCAAAACCAGACAGACTGGAATGAGGCAGCCAATGCGATGCGGCGATGGCGTGCCTCACAAAGACAGGACAGGACAGTCAGAAAATAGCAGGATTAAGATAGATGAACGTAACACAGATAAATATACAATAAGTATGTTTTCCTAGCGTATTACAATTACAGCTATCAATGAAACTATTTGTAACGTCTGACTAACATATGTATATATCGGCAATGAACCGATATATGACATAAGCAGGAACGCTGACTAGGAATGGAGTAACACAGGGAACAGGACTCGCTATCTCTTCGCAGAGATGAACGCAATCCACAAACGGTAACAGAACAGGATTCAGAAGGATTCGTTATCTCTTCGCAGAGATGAACGCAATCCACAAACAGTAACAGAACAGGATTCAGAAGGATTCGTTATCTCTTCGCAGAGATGAACGCAATCCACAAACGGTAACAGGACAGGATTCAGAAGGATTCGTTATCTCCTCGCAGAGATGAACGCAATCCACAAACGGTAACAGAACAGGATTCAGAAGGATTCATTATCTCTTCGCAGAGATGAACGCAATCCACAAACGGTAACAGGACAGGATTCAGAAGGATTCGTTATCTCCTCGCAGAGATGAACGCAATCCACGAACAGAACCAGGAGCAGGGTAACTACCTCAGCACGGGTGGTCACGGTACGCGCAACCTACCAAAACGTGCTGGAAAGCTGACTAACTGCACACAGGATATAAACAGTTCGTGTACGTATACATCAGCGACACTGATGTATCAACGTAACACAAATACAAGGAAAATAATAAACGTGCTGGTATGCATATATATTGGCAATGAACCAATATATGATGCAAAGACCAGCAAAGTATCTTTATAACAAGAAACACGATCGGGGGCTAAAGCGACAGCAAGGCAGGCTTAAGCTGAAGCTATGAAAACCCAAGGAAACCCTGCAGGAAGCAGATCTTTATACTGAGGTCATCCAATGGGAGCAGACATGCAGATTCCCACACAGGTGAATGATAATCAGTCACAAGCTGACAGCAGGGAAAGACAGACAAAGCTATGCAGCTTGCATGGAAATAGATCAGAACTGCCTGAGCTGCAGCACTACTACTTCCAGCAATAGCTGCTGCAGCAGCGATCATTACACAAACAACACAAGCCGCAGCTAGTGCCCAAAAGGGAATGGTATCGGCAGTGTCCTTGGAGTGGGAAAATTTTCTGACACCCATGCAGCAGCACACAGAACAGCAAGCGTGCAGATCCACCTCCAACACCGATCGCCTGGAGAAGATGGTCAAGGACTATATGTCAGATGGCATAGCTGTGTTGGTCAATCCATCTGCACCCTTCAACTATTGGGTATCGAAGCTAGACACCTGGCACAAACTGGCAATGTACGCAATAGAGGTGCTGGCTTGCCCGGCAGCCAGCGTTATGTCGGAACGCTGTTTCAGTGCTGCCGGAGGCATCGTCACAGATCGGCGTATCCGCCTCTCCACATAAAATGCAGACCGTCTGACTCAAATTAAAATGAATCAATCCTGGATTGGAAACGACTACGCAACACTCCCGGACCTCAACCAAGTAACATGAACAATGAACATCTGTGATGGGTTAGCGTTTCCGGTCCCTGTTTATTGAACCTCTCATCTGTATTACATTTATGACTGCATGGCGACAAAATGCAAATTGCTATCCGCACGCTTCTTGTCCTCATGCAAGGCCTGGGTTGTTGTGTCTCAAAGCGTGGCCTTCTCCTCCTGCGCCACCCTCCTCCTGTTCCATCACGTGTGCTGCTGCTGGGTTAGCGTTACCGGTCCCTTTTCCTGGAACCTCTTATATGTATTACATTTATGACTGCATGCCGACAAAAAGCATGTTACCTGTGCAAAGAAAACAGACATTTCCCGCATTTAAAAGACAGTTTTCCCTTTGAAACTTTAAAATCGATTTTCTCAAAAACTATAAGCTCTTTTTGCTAATTTTTTTTCCTCTTGTACCCACTCCCAAGGTGCACATACCCTGCAAATTTGGGGTATGTAGCATGTAAGGAAGCTTTACAAAGCACGAAAGTTCGGGTCCCCATTGACTTCCATTATGTTCGGAGTTCGGGTCGAACACCCGAACATCGCGGCGATGTTCGGCGAACGTTCGCGAACCCGAACATCTAGGTGTTCGCCCAACACTACCTAGCACCTGTGACCTCTTTTCAGGGGTGTTTAGCCCATTGACATTGAGAGATACAAACTTCCATTCCAGAAAAGCTGGGCGTGGAGAGTCTTTTTTGTTGTGGTAAAGGAGCAGCCATGATTGTTGTCACTAAGTTCCCAAGATTCGTGCAAAGGAAGAAGAAGAAAAGAAAAAAGGGGAGGAAAAGAGGGAAGAAAAGATAGAAAGAAAAAGAGAAAGAGAGGCTAGAAAAGCGAAAAACAAAAAAGAAGAAGAAAGCTTTTCCACACAGTGGATTCTAAAAGGATAGTCCTGTATATTTTTAATGGAAGCAATTAAAAATGTTGACCAAAGCCAACTTGGGGGGAGTTGAAATCAGTGAAAGAGTTCAAATGAACTACACTCACTCCAGTCCCCCCCCCCCCCCCAAGCCACTTAATTTACAGAGCAAAGCCTTATAGTAAAGGACCAAATATCTTCTTAAGTTCCTTTAGGTATAACTTCCATTCCTATCCATCTCTCCAAGGGGGAGAGGGGGGCAGGGATGGAATATGCTATAACTCACCAAGTGTATTCATTAATTACACAGACCCAGCAGAGGGGCACAGTAAACTATCAGTTAGAAGGGAAACATACCTCCTATCTTATGACTCTTGTAAACACTGTATAGGAGTACGAGATAAACAAGGGCCCAAAGGACTAAATGGGCTGGTTAATTAAGCAGTACGGGTGGGTGATCCCTGGGGAGTGGAATCCTTCAGGGGAATGCCACACCATGTCTGACCCATAAAAATGAGTCATGAACAATTGGATGATGATGTCCTCCTGATTCCCTGCTGCTCTCATTATAGACACTTTCAGCAAGAAAGATTGCAAACAACATATAACGTCCTTTGGGGCCTCATTGTCACTTCCTCTTGGTTTTAAGGCCCTGTTTGCTCTTACGAACTCTATAGGATCCTCTTTAGGCTTTTCAAGTATGCTATTGAAAATAGCAGTAAGGGCTGAGATAATGTCATTAGGCAGAACCGATTCAGGAAACCCCTTTATCATTATATTGCATTACCTTCCCCTATTGTCCAGGTCCTCAATTTGGCAGTTGGCTTCTATGAGTTTAGCGTTATGCATACATATGGACCTAGCAGCTGCGTTTGTTATTTGAGACCTCCGCCTGCTCTCTTGTTCAATCCACATGCCCTGCAGAGGCGCATGCGCAGCGCGACCAAGATGGCTGCTTGAGACAGGAGCTTCGACAGACCCTCCGCTACTCAAAGCCGCTCTCCGCTTCTCTACCCGCCTATCCGCGCGGCTCTTACCGGGAACGCTTCCCAAGTGACCCCCGCACCTGATGTCCTCCAAATCGGCATCTAAAATGACGGCAGCAAGCGGCACCATGGATCGCTTTGTCCGCCCTGTTGGATCCCAAGATGGCGCCGGTCCTCTGACTCACGCTGATCCTCCCTCCGCATCACAGGCCAGTATAAGCTATGACACCGCACCAATCACGGCCTCCACACTAGAAGCTACACTTGAAAGACACTATAGATCTATGCACAAATCTCTCCAGCAACTAATACTCTCAGCAGTGCAAGATCTTAAGGCTGACATTACAGGGCTGGAGAACCGCACAAGTGCACTAGAAGACAAGGTAGACTGACTGTCTCAAAAACAGGCAAATCTTGAAGAGGAACATCAGCTTGTACTATCAGACATTAAATTCTTACGCTCAGCCCAGGAGGACACTGAAAACAGGGAAAGGAGGCAAAACTTGAGGATTAAAGGGGTCTCAATGTCTGTAAAACCAGACCAAATAGTTCCACACCTTACAGAACTATTCAAATCCTTTGTGCCTGACCTACCAGACGGAATGTGGCGATTAGACAGGGCACACAGATCCCTAGGTGAGCGCCAGCCGCCAGCTATCTGCTCAGAGACCCAAGGACATTATCACAAGACTTCATTACTATGAGGCTAAGGAGGCTGTTTTGCAAGCCCTTAGGAAAACATCCCCGATTACATTTAAAGGAGATGAGCTACATATCTTTAACGATTTATCTTTAATAACCCTAGCTAAACGCAGGGCATTCAAACCAATAACTCAGCTTCTCAGAGACGCTCAAATCTCATACAAATGGGGCTTTCTCTTCCGCCTTATAGTCGTCAGAAACGGCATGACCTTTTCAGTCTCGGACATTGACAATGCCCCCATGTTTCTTAAGCAAATGGGCTTAAAGATGCCCTCTCACAGCTCTATTTACCAACCTCGCTCCCAGAACTTTAGTTCTCCTCCTCGGAAAGTTTGTCATATTTCAGAATGGACAAAAGCTCCAATCCGAAGCCTTACCTATCCCTCAGAATCAGAATCTAAAGTTATGGAAGCCCTCCCTACCTGAACTTAGCTTCCACCTGCTTCACTATATCTATATATACAGGCTGGGTATATAGATTACAAGCTTGCTTCATACATATGTTTATCTTCCTCTGTATTTCATTATAAGTCTTGAATCTTCAGTTACCTACTGTATTGTAAAATATAATGCTAATTTGATGTATCCCTCCCGGACTCCCATCTTCCTGATGCGGGGTGCGGGGTTCCTGTCTTACCATTTTGACGCTCCAGCATGAGCCTCTGGAGGTTCATCCTTGTGTCTCTTCTGCCGTTACTCGGCCCAGACACTTTTTGGATGACCTATCTTGGGCATCCTAGATTGGATGCTACTTCATGCAGCCTCCATAGTTGCAGAGGCAATTATAGTTATGTTATGCTTTTATTATTTTTCTTGTTTGTTTTGACTTTAACCTATACAATGCGAGGCACACAACAGGTTTTTCTTCTACCCCCTCCCCTCCGGGCGCAGCGCTCAGCCTTTCCATACTCTACCATCCAACTTTTTTTTAAGACCATGGTTAAATTCTTCACACTGAATGTAAAGGGCCTAAACATCCCCCAAAAAAGAATGTCCCTCCTTAGGGATCTCAAAAGAATGGAGATAGATATAGCAATGCTCCAAGAAACACACCTCCGCTCATCAGACTCAGTCAGGCTCACAAACAAACAATACCCTACAGTATACTTAGCTTCAGGTCTGGTTAAACGGGCAGGAGTAGCCATCCTATGTAAAGCTTCCCTCCCTTTGCAAATTACTAAAACCATACAAGACCCCAAGGGTCATTACTTGAACCTCCTTGGTAACTTAGCAGGAAAGCCCCTCACTCTAGCAAACGTCTATGTCCCAAACACCCAACAGATCTCTTTTCTTTCCTCGTTCTTCCTTAAAGGGAAGGTCCAAGCAAAAAAAAAAATGAGTTTCGCAATTGTATGTACGCAATTCGGCCCTGATCTCCGAGGTCAGAAAGCTGCCAGCAGGGGACTGGAGCAGCAGTGAGTGACTACGAGGGCACAGGATGGCTGCATGGGGCTGGTAGAAGCCCCAGGTAAGTGAAACTCATTTTTTTTTTGCTTGGACCTTCCCTTTAAACTACATAAAGTAAGATCAGGCACCCTAATTCTTGGAGGGGACTTCAATCTAACATTTTCTTCCTGCTTGGACAGAAGTTCCCCCACCTCTCCTACCTCAAAAGCCACCATGACCGCAACTCCCGCAAATTCAGAGTTTTAATGAGGAAATATAACCTCATTGATCTTTGGAGAATTGCCAACCCAACCTCAATAGAATACACCTTCTATTCCCCCCCCCCCCCCCCCGCATGCATCTCACTCCCGCCTGGACTATTTCTTCTCTAATGCACCCCTCCTACCCTCACTTCTAGAATCAGACATTAACCCAACAGCTTGGTCTGACCACCACAGTGTTTCTATACAAATAGATTGCCTCCGCAACTCCCACAAACCTCTCCACTGGAGGCTCAATGAAACGTTATTACAAGATAAAGCTCTCATCTCTAAACTCTCTGAAGAACTGCGAACATTCTTTCAAATTAACGCCGACACGGTCTCATCCCAAGGCATACTATGGGAATCGCACAAAGCCTTTATCAGAGGTCTCTTTATAGCTGAGAGCTCTAGACGTAAGAAATCTTTTTCCCAAAAATTAGTATCCCTTCAATCTGCCTTATCGAAAGCCCCCAATCCACTTACAAAACTAATTCTACACAAGATAACTATTCCCATGTTCAGCAGCTCAAACAACATATCCGAACCCCATCAATCTGACCAATTAGAGAAAAGTTTAAGATGGACTAAGCAACTCTTCTTCGAAAGGGATAGTAAACCTCACACTATCTTGGCACACAAATTGAATCCTAAAATGTCACAACACTCAATCTACTCCATGAAAGATTCAGAAGGTACCACTCACTATGACCCTCATAAGATAGCTCAAATGTTCACAAAATATTACGAACAGTTATATAACCTACCAGACCAAAGTGAGGACACCTCCTTTCTTTCCAGAGTTGACACCTTCTTTGCCCCTCTTGGTCTTACTAAACTCACAGAACTACAACGTAAGCAACTTAACTCCCCCATTAGCTCTCTGGAACTAACTGAAGTTCTCAAATCTTTTCCTTCCTCTAAATCACCCGGTCCTGATGGTCTCCCCTACTCCTATTACAAAAAATTCCAAGCTATTCTCCTACCCCATTTATCCACTCTAGCCACTAAAATAATGCAAGTTAATACTCCCCCCTCCTCAATGCTAGCCTCCCTCTTGACAGTAATCCCCAAAGAAGGGAAAGATCCCCAGCTACCACAGAGCTATAGGCCAATCTCACTCTAAAATTCTGACCTCAAAATTATTACCAAAGCCCTCGCCACTCGTCTCAACCCTATACTTACTTCTTTAATTAACAATGACCAGGTGGGCTTCATTTTAGGCAGACAAGCGGGAGACAACACTAGAAAGGCCATAGACCTAATCTCCCTCATGAACAGGAGTGGAAGGCCTTCTCTGCTTCTAAGTTTGGACGCAGAGAAGGCCTTCGACCACCTATCTTGGCCCTACTTATTCCAAGTCCTACAGCATCAAGGTTTTGATGGTCCATTCATAACGATTCTAAAATTTCTCTACTCTAATCCTACCTCCACTTTGAAACTTCCATTCTCCTCTCCCATTCCTTTCCTCATTAAAAATGGCACTAGACAGGGCTGCCCCCTCTCTCCCCTGCTTTTTGCAATTAGCATAGAACCTTTAGCCTGTGCAATTCGACTTAACCAAGATATACAAGGTATTCGTCAGAAAGGGAATGAACATAAGATATCCCTCTTCGCAGACGACATTCTGCTCACCCTCTCCTCCCCTTTAACATCCCTACCTGCCCTACACTCCACTATTTCATCTTACGAATCACTATCGGGTTTTAAAATAAATAAAGACAAAACAGAAGCTCTCCCAATCAAAATCCCTTCACAGATGCTACTTTCCCTTAAATCACACTATTCATACAACTGGAAAACTCTATCCCTTAAATACTTAGGGATCCATTTAGCGACTACATATGCTGACATATATAAGAACAATTTCCCTTCACTTATCCAGAAAATTTTGCAGGATCTACACAAATGGACAGCCTACAAAATTTCTTGGATTGGCAGGATATACACACTTAAAATGAATATCCTCCCACGGATATTATACCTCGATGAGACCCTTCCAGTACACGTACCTTGCAGTCAGTTGTTCAAGCTGCAAACAGCCTTTTCAGATTTTGTCTGGAACCACAAACGTCCTAGAGTTTCCAGGTCGGTTCTCATGGCCTTAAAGCGGAATATAACCCTGCATTTCAACTTTGCTCTAAAACATTATTTACAGTATATTATATGCAACCAGCATTTTTTTTTTACTAGACCAGCATTGGAAGGGTTACACAGTGCTTTAACCACTTGAGGACTACAGTCTTTCTAACCCTTAAGGACCAGGCACTTTTTTTCCACTCAGACCACTGCAGCTTTCACGGTTTATTGCTCGCTCATACAACCTACCACCTAAATGAATTTTGGCTCCTTTTCTTGTCACTAATAAAGCTTTCTTTTGGTGCTATTTGATTGCTCCTGCGATTTTTACTTTTTATTATATTCATCAAAAAAGACATGGATTTTGGCAAAAAAATGATTTTTTTAACTTTCTGTGCTGACAATTTTCAAATAAAGTAAAATTTCTGTATACATGCAGCGCGAAAAATGTGGACAAACATGTTTTTGATAAAAAAAAAAACCATTCAGTGTATATTTATTGGTTTGGGTAAAAGTTATAGCGTTTACAAACTATGGTGCAAAAAGTGAATTTTCCCATTTTCAAGCATCTATGACTTTTCTGACCCCCTGTCATGTTTCATGAGGGGCTAGAATTCCAGGATAGTATAAATACCCCCCAAATGACCCCATTTTGGAAAGAAGACATCCCAAAGTATTCACTGAGAGGCATAGTGAGTTCATAGAAGATATTATTTTTTGTCACAAGTAAGCGGAAAATGACACTTTGTGACAAAAAAAAAGAAAAAAAAAAGAATCCATTTCTTCTAACTTGCGACAAAAAAAAATGAAATCTGCCACGGACTCACCATGCCCCTCTCTGAATACCTTGAAGTGTCTACTTTCTAAAATGGGGTCATTTGTGGGGTGTGTTTACTGTCCTCGCATTTTGGGGGGTGCTAATTTGTAAGCACCCCTGTAAAGCCTAAAAGTGCTCATTGGACTTTGGGCCCCTTAGCGCAGTTAGGCTGCAAAAAAGTGCCACACATGTGGTATTGCCGTACTCAAGAGAAGTAGTAGAATGTGTTTTGGGGTGTATTTTTACACATACCCATGCTGGGTGGGAGAAATATCTCTGTAAATGACAATTTTTTCATTTTTTTTACACACAATTGTCCATTTACAGAGTTATTTCTCCCACCCAGCATGGGTATGTGTAAAAATACACCCCAAAACACATTGTACTACTTCTCCCGAGTACGGCGATACCACATGTGTGGCACTTTTTTGCACCCTAACTGCGCTAAAGGGCCCAAAGTCCAATGAGTACCTTTAGGATTTCACAAGTCATTTTGCGGAATTTGATTTCCAGACTACTCCTCACGGTTTAGGGCCCCTAAAATGCCAGGGCAGTATAGGAACCCCACAAATGACCCCATTTTAGAAAGAAGACACCCCAAGGTATTCCGTTAGGAGTATGGTGAGTTCATAGAAGATTTTATTTTTTGTCAAAAGTTAGCGGAAAATTGATTTTTATTGTTTTTTTCACAAAGTGTCATTTTCCACTAACTTGTGACAAAAAATAAAATCTTCTATGAACTCACCATACTCCTAACGGAATACCTTGAGGTGTCTTCTTTCTAAAATGGGGTCATTTGTGGGGTTCCTATACTGCCCTGGAATTTTAGGGGCCCTAAACCGTGAGGAGTAGTCTGGAAATCAAATTCCGCAAAATGACCTGTGAAATCCTAAAGGTACTCATTGGACTTTGGGCCCTTTAGCGCAGTTAGGGTGCAAAAAAGTGCCACACATGTGGTATCGCCGTACTCGGGAGAAGTAGTACAATGTGTTTTGGGGTGTATTTTTACACATACCCATGCTGGGTGGGAGAAATAACTCTGTAAATGGACAATTGTGTGTAAAAAAATCAAAAGATTGTCATTTACAGAGGTATTTCTCCCACCCAGCATGGGTATGTGTAAAAATACACCCCAAAACACATTGTACTACTTCTCCCGAGTATGGCAATACCACATGTGTGGCACTTTTTTGCACCCTAACTGCGCTAAAGGGCCCAAAGTCCAATGAGTACCTTTAGGATTTCACAGGTCATTTTGCGAAATTTGATTTCCAGACTACTCCTCACGGTTTAGGGCCCCTAAAATGCCAGTTCAGTATAGGAACCCCACAAATGACCCCATTTTAGAAAGAAGACACCCCAAGGTATTCCGTTAGGAGTATGGTGAGTTCATAGAAGATTTTATTTTTTGTCACAAGTTAGTGGAAAATGACACTTTGTGAAAAAAACAATAAAAATCAATTTTCCGCTAACTTTTGACAAAAAATAAAATCTTCTATGAACTCACCATACTCCTAACGGAATACCTTTGGGTGTCTTCTTTCTAGAATGGGGTCATTTGTGGGGTTACTATACTGCCCTGGCATTTTAGGCGCCCTAAACCGTGAGGAGTAGTCTTGAAACCAAATGTCGCAAAATGACCTGTGAAATCCTAAAGGTACTCATTGGACTTTGGGCCCCTTAGCGTACTTAGGGTGTAAAAAAGTGCCACACATGTGGTACCGCCGTACTCAGGAGAAGTAGTATAATGTGTTTTGGGGTGTATTTTTACACATACCCATGCTAAGTGGGAGAAATATCTCTGTAAATGACAATTGTTTGATTTGTTTTACACACAATTGACCATTTACATAGAAATTTCTCCCACCCAGCATGGGTATGTGTAAAAATACACCCCAAAACACATTATACTACTTTTCCTGAGTACGGCGGTACCACATGTGTGACACTTTTTTGGAGCCTAGGTGCGCTAAGGGGCCCAACGTCCTATTCACGGGTCATTTTGAGGCATTTGTTTTCTAGACTACTCCTCGCAGTTTAGGGCCCCTAAAATGCCAGGGCAGTATAGGAACCCCATTTTAGAAAGAAGACACCCCAAGGTATTCCGTTAGGTGTATGGCGAGTTCATAGAAGATTTTATTTTTTGTCACAAGTTAGTGAAAAATGACACTTTGTGAAAAAAAAACAATAAAAATCAATTTCCGCTAACTTTTGACAAAAAATAAAATCTTCTATGAACTCGTCATACACCTAACAGAATACCTTGGGGTGTCTTTTTTTCTAAAATGGGGTCACTTGTGGGGTTCCTATACCGCCCTGGCATTTTACGGGCCCAAAACCGTGAGTAGTCTGGAAACCAAATGTCTCAAAATGACTGTTCAGGGGTATAAGCATCTGCAAATTTTGATGACAGGTGGTCTATGAGGGGGCGAATTTTGTGGAACCGGTCATAAGCAGGGTGGCCTTTTAGATGACAGGTTGTATTGGGCCTGATCTGATGGATAGGAGTGCTAGGGGGGTGACAGGAGGTGATTGATGGGTGTCTCAGGGGGTGGTTAGAGGGGAAAATAGATGCAATCAATGCACTGGGGAGGTGATCGGAAGGGGGTCTGAGGGGGATCTGAGGGTTTGGCCGAGTGATCAGGAGCCCACACGGGGCAAATTAGGGCCTGATCTGATGGGTAGGTGTGCTAGGGGGTGACAGGTGGTGATTGATGGGTGTCTCAAGGTGTGATTAGAGGGGGGAATAGATGCAAGCAATGCACTGGTGAGGTGATCAGGGCTGGGGTCTGAGGGCATTCTGAGGGTGTGGGCGGGTGATTGAGTGCCCTAGGGGCAGATAGGGGTCTAATCTGATAGGTAGCAGTGACAGGGGGTGATTGATGGGTAATTAGTGGGTGTTTAGGGTAGAGAACAGATGTGAACACTGCACTTGGGAGGTGATCGGACGTCGGATCTGCGGGCGATCTATTGGTGTGGGTGGGTGATCAGATTGCCCGCAAGGGGCAGGTTAGGGGCTAATTGATGGGTGGCAGTGACAGCGGGTGATTGATGGGTGGCAGTGACAGGGGGTGATTGATGGGTGGCAGTGACAGGGGGTGATTGATGGGTGATTGATAGGTGATTGACAGGTGATTGACAGGTAATCAGTGGGTTATTACAGGGGAGAACAGATGTAAATATTGCACTGGCGAATTGATAAGGGGGGGTCTGAGGGCAATCTGAGCGTGTAGGCGGGTGATTGGGTGCCCGCAAGGGGCAGATTAGGGTCTGATCTGATGGGTAACAGTGACAGGTGGTGATAGGGGGTGATTGATGGGTAATTAGTGGGTGTTTAGAGGAGAGAATAGATGGAAACACTGCGCTTGGGTGGTGATCTGATGTCGGATCTGCGGGCGATCTATTGGTGTGGGTGGGTGATCAGTTTGCCCGCAAGGGGCAGGTTAGGGGCTGATTGATGGGTGGCAGTGACAGGGGGTGATTGATGGGTGATTGACAGGTGATTGACAGGTGATCAGTGGGTTATTACAGGGAAGGACAGATGTAAATAATGCCTTGGCGAATTGATAAGGGGGGGTCTGAGGGCAATCTGAGCGTGTAGGCGGGTGATTGGGTGCCCGCAAGGGGCAGATTAGGGTCTGATCTGATGGGTAACAGTGACAGGTGGTGATAGGGGGTGATTGATGGGTGATTGATGGGTAATTAGTGAGTGTTTAGAGGAGAGAATAGATGGAAACACTGCGCTTGGGTGGTGATCTGATGTCGGATCTGCGGGCGATCTATTGGTGTGGGTGGGTGATCAGTTTGCCCGCAAGGGGCAGGTTAGGGGCTGATTGTTGGGTGGCAGTGACAGGGGGTGATTGATGGGTGATAGGTGATTGGCAGGTGATTGACAGGTGATCAGTGGGTTATTACAGGGAAGGACAGATGTAATTAATGCACTGGTGAATTGATAGGGGGGGGGGGGGGGTCTGAGGGCAATCTGAGCGTGTGGGCGGGTGATTGGGTGCCCGCAAGGGGCAGCTTAGGGTCTGATCTGATAGGTAACAGTGACAGGTGGTGATAGGGGGTGATTGATGGGTGATTGATGGGTAATTAGTGGGTGTTTAGAGAAGATAACAGATGTAAACAATACATTTGGGAGGTAATCTGACGGCGGGTTTGCGGGCGATCTAATGGTGTGGGTGGGTGATCAGATTGCCCGCAAGGGGCAGGTTAGGGGCTGATTGATGGGTGGCAGTGACAGGGGGTGACAGGGGGTGATTGATGGGTGATAGGTGATTGGCAGGTGATTGACAGGTGATCAGTGGGTTATTACAGGGAAGAACAGATGTAATTAATGCACTGGCGAATTGATAAGGGGGGGTCAGAGGGCAATCTGAGCGTGTTGGCGGGTGATTGGGTGCCCGCAAGGGGCAGATTAGGGTCTGATCTGATAGGTAAAAGTGACAGGTGGTGATAGGGGGTGATTGATGGGTGATTGATGGGTAATTAGTGGGTGTTTAGAGGAGAGAATAGATGTAAACAATGAATTTGGGAGGTGATCTGATGTCGGATCTGCGGGCGATCTATTGGTGTGGGTGGGTGATCAGATTGCCCGCAAGGGGCAGGTTAGGGGCTGATTGTTGGGTGGCAGTGACAGGGGGTGATTGATGGGTGATTGATGGGTGATTGACGGGTGATTGACAGGTTATCAGGGAAGATAGATGCATACAGTACACAGGGGGGGGGGGTCTGGGGGGGGGGGTCTGGGGAGAATCTGAGGGGTGGGGGGGTGATCAGGAGGGGGCAGGGGGCAGGATAAAAAAAATAGCGTTGACAGATAGTGACAGGGAGTGATTGATGGGTTATTAGGGGGGTGATTGGGTGCAAACAGGGGTCTGGGGGGTGGGCAGGGGGGGTCTGAGGGGTGCTGTGGGCGATCAGTGGGCGGGGGGGGGCAGATCAGTGTGTTTGAGTGCAGACTAGGGTGGCTGCAGCCTGCCCTGGTGGTCCCTCGGACACTGGGACCACCAGGGCAGGAGGCAGCCTGTATAATACACTTTGTATACATTACAAAGTGTATTATACACTTTGTAGCGGCGATCGCGGGGTTAACATCCCGCCGGCGCTTCCGCATGGCCGGCGGGATGTTACGGCGGGTGGGCGGAGCCAGTTGCCGGGGGAAGCGCGCGTCATCAATGACGCGATCGCTCCCCTGGCATGCCTAAAGGACGCGCCGCCTGAAGGCGTATTGCGGTCCTTTAGGCGTCCACTTTGCCGCCGCCCATGGGCTGTGGGCGGTCGGCAAGTGGTTAAAGTTCCTGGAGATTTCTGCAGACCCGAAGCTGACATAGATACATTTTGTTTACATAAATGTATCTAAGTGTTGAATGTGACTCATCTCTCTGACTGAGAAGGAGTTAGAGGACAGCCAAAGAGTGTGTAACATTTCTCAATAGATACATATAACTAAATAGAATGTAACAATCTGAACTTCTGCATATCTCTCCACGGAACTTTAAACCTCTGTGTTTAACCCTTCCAATGCTGGTCTAGTAAAAAAAATGCTTTTTGCATGTTTTAGAGCAAAGTTGAAATGCAGGGTTATATTCAGCTTTAAGAGAACAAGGAGGCCTATGCCTTCCCTGTCTTAAACACTATTACCAGGCAGCTCATTTACGACAACTGACTGAATGGTTGAGTCTGAAAGTCTTCACCAAATGGGCTTTAATTGAAGCAACTGATATACAACCCCTATCTCTAGCCTCATTAATCTGGGTGAACTCTCCTCCAAGAATCTCCCACCTGACCCTTCTGCCCACCATTACCTTCACCCTCCACCTTTGGAGATCTATCAAACCCACAACAAAGCTTAGATCAAATCCCTCCCCCTTACTACCCATACTAGGGAATCCTGCTTTTCAGCCTGGAATTTCGCCTACTTTTATGGCTAGATGGTATCATATGGGCTACTGCAACTTGCATGACTGGACCGACTTTGCCACGGGCAAGCTTTTAACCAAACCTAAGCTAGGAGAAAAAATAACACTCACACCCAAAACCTTAATGGAATATAACCAAATTATCCATTTCCTTCATTCGTATACTCACAAAACTTCCCCCTTACCCTCCTGCTCCTCTTTTGAAAGACTGTGTTCCCATGGAGGCCACCACAAGGGACTCATGTCCCAGATATACTCCCTTCTTCAAACTAATTCAGGATCCTTAATACCTTCTCACTCTTATATGAAGAAATGGGAAGAGTCTCTCTCTGTCTCCATTGATCCTGAGGAATGGGTAGACATCTGGGAAAACGCTAAACACACCTCCATGTGCACACAGATTAAAGAGAATATCTATAAAATTATATTTCGATGGTACCTAACCCCAGAAACTCTATCCAAAATTTACCCCAACTCCTCTGACCTTTGCTGAAGAGGTTGCACCCACACAGGCTCACTAGAACACATCTTTTGGTTCTGTCCACTTATAGCTCCCCTATGGAAGGATCTCCAACACCTCATTTAGACCACTACAGGAGTTACAATACCATTTGACCCAGTAATCATGCTATTAGGCAAACCAATCCCTGAGATGGACAAATATACTTCACGCTTAATAACCCACATTTTGATGGCCTGCAGACTGTCCATTACTTCAGCTTGGAAAACTATGGCCCCCCCTACCATAACCGACATCAAAACTAAAATAAATTGGACTAGGAGTATGGAACAGATGACTGCTTCCCTAAGAGACACAGAATCTAAGTTCCATAAGATCTGGGATCCATGGACTCTTTCTAACCCAGATCTCATGCCTCCATGATGGACCCTGCTCTTACTTCTACCCATAGTTCCCACATACTCCTCTACCCTTCCAAAGCTACAATCGTCCGACTCAGGCCCCATCACATTCCTCTGTACAATTGATTTTTAAGCCCATGAGCGCTGCGCCCGACCCTTCCCCACTCTCCCTCACCCTCTCAACCCATGCCTCTAGTTAAGTGTTAACTTGTTACTGTTCAATGCTTTCCCTTTTGTTCTCTTTAAATTTGATATACTATTATGCTGTTCTACAGTAATCATATTAGGCAGTTCTGAAATGGACAATTTTTCCTGATCACCTCTGCAAAGACTACTAACATCTTTCTGAATGTTCCACTCACCCTCTGTCATCTCTAAGACATAATTTCTCCTCTCTTTTTACCCCTCTTTTTCGAATGCGGTACTTCACCTAGGATTAAAATGTTAGAGTCCAACGACCTGGACTGAAGACACTGTAACCTTTTCACTCCTTACATTCCTGTTATGCGTGTCTCACCTCCTTGAAAATACTGTGTCGCACTTCCTTGTACAATCTGCCTATTTGTAATGTCCTCTTTATATCTTTAATACAAATCAGTGTTACAAAAAAATCCACATGCCCTGCAATGGCCGCCATCTACTCCCTAATCTTTACGGTGGCAGCTGCCAGCGCAGATTTGATGTCTGCTGCCAAGTCTCTCATGTCTCTTACCGTGGGAGAGCGATTAAGATGCTCTTCAGAGTAAGCTGTGTGATTCGATCCCGATGGCTCTGTGTTCTGAGCGGGAAGTGTTGTCACAGTGGGAGCCATCCTAGGTGTAGGCTGCCCATTGAAGTCTATGGCAGTTCGCCCGGTTCACGCGAACGCAAACTTTTGCGGAAGTCCCTGGGAAAATTACGTATTTGACGCAGAGTAGGGTTATAATCCCTAAAGGGCAGAAATCACATTGCATTCCTAAATTGGAGGCATAAAGTGCTTTAAAACATCTTGCATGCGTATACATTGATCAGGTAGTGTTAGTAGTGTACAGTTTGGGTATCGCCTTTTCTGAAAAAAAAATTGTGGCCTAGTATCTTCCACTGTGGTGTCCCAATCACCACAAATTTTCAGAAGGCCTCAGAGTCCACCAGCTTGTATGGTAACAGCTGACGGACTAACAGTTCCGCCAAGCCAGCTGCCAGATGGCCAGATGGACAGTGGCAAGGGGGTGACTGGCAGACATTGGCTTCTTCCGCTCAAATATTTCCTTAACAGTCACCTGGCTGCTGTGGGCAGAGGAGCAGAAACTGCTCAAGGTGAGAGGCGGAGTGGAGGAGGGTGGCTGTAAAGGTGCAAGGGTAGCAGAGGATAAAGTGGCTGAAGAGGACATCTGGAGGAGGAAGAGGAGGTGGAGGGTAGCTTTGCATTTTCGTGCTGCTTTTCCTCATGTGCTCATCCCATTGGTGTTTGTGCTTCTTCATCAAGTGCCTTCGTAAGGCTGATGTCCCTAGGTGGGTGTTGCTTTTTCTACAACAGTTTTTGTTGGTAGAAATTACAGATGGCATCACTGTAATCTGAGGCAGACACACAAGAATTTCCACACTGGTGAGCTCTGGGATGATGACATTTTGATGGTGGCGGCAGCAGCTGACATTGAAGGACATTGACCAGACGTTGGCTGGCTGTCCCTAGGTGGCGATACATGCCACCAGACACTGCCACGAGCTGTTTCGGATGAGCTTTTCCTGATTCTTACAGCAACTCGTCTCCTCCGCTCTGACTCCCCCTCTGAACTGTCCCCCTGTTCATCTTGTCTTCTGGGATCCCACGGGACATCCATGCCATGATCATCATCATCATCATCCACAGCTTTGCTTGTATCAGACACCTCCAAAACTGCACCAACAACAGGTACTTCATCATCATCCTCACACCTTATGTCCATAGTGATGGCTAACTCAGACATATGAGGTGTTGCAACATCCTTAGCGCCTTCATCTTGGAAAAATAATAATTGTGGATCAGTAAATTCGCCACACATGTGTGACTAACTCCTGAAACATCTCAATTGGAGCGGCTGTGATGCTAGTAGCAGCGATGGTGGCTTCCAGCTGAATGCTAAGTAGTTGTGGGTTAAGAAGCTATATAAACTCTATTTTAAAAGTTATGTCGAGATGGGAGATATCAGATATTGAAAAAGAATTTCTTAAAGGACTAGATGGCTCCGGCCTCATATCTCCATTATATAGGATTATGTGGTATGATACATTGCTATGTGTTATTCCTCCTATGGAGAAGTGGGCAGCACATTATTATTAATATATATCAAATCTAACCCAAAAAAGTTTTACAAGTACATCAACTCTAAAAAAAGAAAGGTTGACTCCTAAAGGACTCCTAAAGGATGAGGGTGGGAACTCAATAGTGGATGACCAAGGTAAGGCAGAGTTATTAAATGCTTTCTTTACTTCTGTCTTCACAAAGGAAACAGCACTGTTGCAAATTACAGATGCAGAAGAGTCTCAATCTTCCAACTGTAATATTAAATACTTAACGCAGGAAGAAGTGAAGGCAAGACTAAATAAATTAAAAATAGACAAGGCACCTGGCCCGGATGGCATGCATCCTTGGGTCCTAAGGGAATTAAGTTCAGTTATAGATAAACCCCTTTATCTTATCTTTTGTGACTCTCTTTCAACTGGCAGAGTCCCAGTGGATTGGCATACAGCCCACGTTTTCCCATTATTTAAGAAGGGCAAAAAATCAGATCCAGGAAATTATAGACCTGTAAGCTTAACATCAGTTGTATGCAAACTATTTGAGGGGTTACTAAGAGATACTATACATGACTTCATAGTAGAAAATAAACTTATTTCTCAGCATCAACATGGGTTTACTAAAGACAGGTCCTGTTTGACTAACATGCTCAGCTTTTATGAGGTAGTGAACGCTAATGTGGATATTGGGAATGCTGTAGATGTGATATACTTGGACTTTGCAAAGGCCTTCGACACTGTTCCCCACAAAAGTCTGGTGCAAAAGTTGAGGATGCAAGGACTGGAAGAGTCTGTGTGCATGGATAGGGAACTTGCTAATGGACAGAAAACAAAGAGTTGTGGTCAATTGATTATACTCAAAATGGGAGACTGTTAGCAGTGGGGTCCCACAGGGGTCTGTACTGGGTCCAGTGCTCTTCAATGTATTTATTAATGACCTAGTAGATGCAGTAGTGAGCAATGTTGCTATTTTTGCAGATGATACAAAATTGTGCAGAATCATCAACTCTCAGGAAGATAGTGTCATATTGCAATAGGATCTGGATAGGATGGCTATATGGGCACATACATGGCAGATGAAATTCAATGTTGAAAAATGTAAAGTCATGCATTTTGGTCGTACCAATGGTCTAGCACCATACAAAATACCGTATATACTCGCATATAAGCCGACCCGCATATAAGCCGACCCCCCAACTTTTACCTGAAAAAACAGGGGAAAATGATTGACCACCATATAAGCCGGGGGTAGGAAATACTGGCCGCCTTATTCCCCTAGTGTGTCCCAGTATAGCTAGTAAAGTGCCCAGTATGGGAAGGTAGTGCCCCAGTATAGCTAGTATAGTGCCCAGTATAGCTAGTATAGTGCCCAGTATAGCTAGTATAGTGCTCAGTTTAGCTAGTATAGTGCTCAGTATAGCTAGTATAGTCCCCCAGTTTAGCTAGTATAGTGCTCAGTATAGCTAGTATAGTGCCCCAGTTTAGCTAGTATAGTGCTCAGTATAGCTAGTATAGTGCTCAGTATAGCTAGTATAGTGCCCCAGTTTAGCTAGTATAGTGCCCCAGTTTAGCTAGTATAGTGCTCAGTATAGCTAGTATAGTGCCCCAGTTTAGCTAGTATAGTGCTCAGTATAGCTAGTAAAGTGCTCAGTATAGCTAGTATAGTGCTCAGTATAGCTAGTATAATGCCCAGTATAGCTAGTATAGTGCTCAGTATAGCTAGTATAGTGCTCAGTATAGCTAGTATAGTGCCCCAGTTTAGCTAGTATAGTGCCCAGTGTAGTGCCCTGCCCCGCACTGCCCCACACGCTCCCTCCCTCCCTCTGCGGCCGCTGCTGCTGCTGCTATTACCTGCTTCAGCGGCCGCTTCCTAATACGGGTTCCCCTCTTCATCCTGCGGACTCCGTAAGCGCATCGCAGTTACCAGGGGAACCGCTCTTTCCTGGCCCCTGCATCGTCACAGCAGCAGCGCCGGGCGCGCTGCTGTGATACAGTTACGGAGTCCGCAGGATGAAGAGGGGAACCCGGATTAGGAAGCGGCCGCTGAAGCAGGTAATTTAGCAGCAGCGGCGGCCGCGGAGGGAGGGGGCGAGCGAGCGAGCGGGCAGGCGAGCGGGCGGGCGGGGGGCGCAGACCACCACCCACGACTCGCATACAAGCCGACCCCCCAACTTTTGGCCCCCTTTTTGGGGGTCAAAAATTTGGCTTGTATGCGAGTATATACGGTAAATGGATTCAGTTGGGGACATCAAACTTGGAGAAGGACTTAGGAGTACTCATCGACAACAAGTTAAATAATCGTACTCAATGTCAAGCCGCTGCAACTAAAGCTAACAAAATTTTGGGATGCATTAAAAGGGAAATAAAAACTCGAGATGCTAGCATAATATTGCCCCTGTTTAACTCTCTAGTAAGGCCACATCTGGAATATGGAATTCAGTTCTGGGCACCACATTACAAAAAAGATATTGCAGTTTTAGAGCAGGTGCAGAGACGAGCAACAAAATTGATACGTGGGATGGAAGGTCTCACTTACCAAGAAAGGTTAGGCAAACTGGGTTTATTTAGTCTAGAGAAAAGACGCCTTAGAGGGGATCTAATTAACATGTATAAATACATCAGAGGGCAATACAATAGCTTGGCGGATGAGCTTTTTGTCTCTATGCCTTCTCAAAGGACTAGAGGACATGATCTGCGCATGGAGGAAAAACGTTTTAGCCATTGATTTAGGAAAGGGTTCTTTACAGTAAGAGTGATTAAGATGTGGAATGAATTGCCACAGGAAGTCATTATGGCAAACTCTATACCTGCATTTAAAGGGGGCTTAGATGCTTTCCTTGCGTTGAAAGACATCCATGGCTACAATTACTAGGTAATGCCTAATGATGTTGATCCAGGGATTTTATCTGATTGCCATCTGGAGTCGGGAAGGAATTTTTTTTCCCTTTTGGGGCTAATTGGACCAAGCCTTGTAAGGGTTTTTCGCCTTCCTCTGGATCAACAGGGATATGTGAGGGAGCAGGCTGGTGTTGTACTTTTGTTCTCTGGTTGATCTCGATGGACGTATGTCTTTTTTCAACCAAAATAACTATGTAACTATATTCTGACGGTAATGAAATTGAGCTACATTGGAGTGGGATGTTCCACAATATGGCAAAGGCCTCCTCGAACATAGTAATTAAAGAAAAATCTTATACATTTTTTTTTGCTTGGTACTTTACCCCCAAAAAATTAGCTAAGTTCGGAATGGTAGATACCCCGAGTTGTTTTAATTGTAATGCCCCTATGGCCGATGTATATCACTGTTGGTGGCAGTGCCTGACAGTACAGAGGACATGGGACGAATGTTTTGGTCTAATCTCAGAAATTTTAGACATCCCAATATGCAAGGACATGTTGGTGGCATTATTTTGTAAATCTTATTCGGGGTGGAATAAATATCAAAACAAACTTTTGACTATCTTTTGTGCAGCAAATAGGTGCATGATAGCTACATTTTGGAAGGGTTTGGTGCCATCTTCTCAATGGTTGATAAATAGAATATGGTGGGTATACCATATGGAGCGAATATCACACATGTTGAAATCCAACCTTTATGAGTTTGATCAGATCTGGATGCCTTGGACTGCCCGCTTTTCTATAGACCAACCTGGTATTATATAAATACTTTTCCTTAAGTTATTGATTATGATATCTGACAAATATTAGTAAATTATGATTACTGTATAGTAATAATTCCCCGCATATTACTGGTTGTTTATTATATTATGTAACATAAATATGTATCTTTTTCTATGAAGATCTTTTTTAAAAATTTAATAAAAAACAAAGTAAAAAAAAAAAAATAGTTGTGGGTGCCAGAATCAGAGGAGGAGGAAGATATGTTGTGGTTCCATGCAGAAGATGAAGGGTTTTGTGTTAAATAGTCAACTACGTCCTGACAATCTTAGGGCTTGAGGGTACATGCCTTCTAAACACTGTACTTTGGTCGAGCGCCACACGAGCGCCACACAAAATCAGCACGACCTCGAAAAGACCTGTGGGGTGGCCTGCCTCTGCCTGTTAATTTTTCCATATGGGTGGGTATGTGCAGTAGTACTAACAATATTCAATAGTGGTAGACTGTGTTTGTAATCACAAAGAGGCACACAATCTGTGTCAAATACACAGCAGCTGTGTATGTGTGAGTGTATCACAGGGCTGTGTACTTTAAAGAGGATCTGTAACATGAAAAGATCCCCTGGGGGGTACTCACCTCGGGTGGGGGAAGCCTCCGGATCCTAATGAGGCTTCCCACGCCGTCCTCCATCCGTCAGGGGTCTCGCTGCAGCCCTCCGTGGAGTCCGTGCAGCGGTGACGTCAATATTTACCTTCCTGGCTCCTGCGCAGGCGCTCTGACGGCTGTCGGCTCCGAACTACACGGAAATACCCGATCGCCGTCGGATCTGCTCTACTGCGCAGGCGCAAGTTTCCTGCGCCTGCACAGTAGAGCGGACCCGAATGAGATCGGGTATTTCCGTGTAGTTCGGAACGGAAAGCCGCCACAGTGCCCCGCTGGAGCCAGCAAAGGTAAATATTGAACTGACAGTCGGCACAGTTGCCGGCTGTTCGGAGGGCTGCGGCGAGACCCCCGTGAGACAGAGGACGGCGTGGGAAGCCTCATTAGGATCCGGAGGCTTCCCCCACCCGAGGTGAGTACCCCCCAGGGGATCTTTTTAATGTTACAGAGTCTCTTTAACACACTCAAAGAGATATCCTATAGTACTTTCAATCACAAATACAGTTGCAAGCTAAGCACTGCTCATGATACACAGTGTGCTGACTTGCTTGCAATAGTTAGAAGAGTATAGTAGAACTACAAGGGCCAGCAACGACTGTGGCCTGTATGCAGATATCAATAACGGATACAGTTGCAAGCTAAGCACAGCTTATGATGATAAACAGTGTGATGGCTTGTAACAGATAGAAGAGGATAGTAGAACTGCAAGGCCCAATAATGACTGTGGCCTGCCATGTATGCAGTGTCTTACACACACACACAAAATAAAAAAAAGAATATAACAAAAGGGCTTTTGTTTTGGGGTGCTTTCAGTAATAAAGAACAGCCTAGCTAACTGTCCCTATATCACTGTGGGCTATATCTATGCAGTGTCATTTACAAACAAAGAGAGCTATGGTATAGTAAGTTAAATCACATAAATACAGTGGAAAGGGCACTATCTGCCAGCCAGGGCACTATCTGCAAAGAGTTTGTATGTTCTCTCCGTGTCTGCGTGGGTTTCCTCCGGGCACTCCGGTTTCCTCCCACATTCCAAAAACATACGGATAAGTTAATTGGCTCCCCCTAAAAATTGGCCCTAGACTACAGTACTTACATTACATAATATAGACATATGGCAATGGTAGGGATTAGATTGTGAGCTCCTTTGAGGGACAGTTAGTGACAAGATATATATATATATATATATATACACTGTACAGCGCTGCGTAATATGTCGGCGCTATATAAGTACTAATTAATAATAAAAATAATAATAATAAAGATATGCACTGGTGGTAATACAGTGTGCTGGGCCTGGCACAGTACAGCAAGGGCCAGCTGCGACAGGGAGGTATCTATGCAGTGTCACCCACAAGGAGAGCTATGGTATAGTAATGTTTGGCTTGCATGGTCAATGACTATAGGTCAGACTGTATGCCCATATTACTGACCTATAGCCCAGCCCGTAACACCTGCACAAACTCCTACCTAGCACAGAACGACAATAACCCTGCAGGTAGATGTAGCATACAGACTGACAGATAGTATCCACCAAACAGAACCAGTAATAAGCATACAAGATACAGTATCACAAGTAATAGTCACCTGAGGCCTAGTGAGTGAGGCAAACCAGATGAGAGTAGATGACTGCCTGCAGGAGGGATACAGTTCAGGCACTTAAGAGGTAACGTGGTCAGTAATAGTCAGTTGTCAGTCTAGGCAGCGTTCACGCAAGTCCTTTATTCAGGCAGAGGTCGATCTAGGTGGCAAACAGGCAAAGTCCAGGTACAATAGCAGAGTCGGCAATGGGTAATCCAATAGAGCATGGTCTGGTAACAAGCAGAGTCGGCAACGGATAATCCAATAAGCGTGGTCAGGATACAGGCAGGGTCAACACCAGGGAATCAATCTAGAAATAAGCGTGGTCAAGATACAGGCAGAATTGGCAACATGAAATCCAACAGTTTTGTGAGCGCATGCCCAGCAACAAGCCAAAAGCTAATGCTATCACAGGCCATGTCTGGGGGCACTCTACTGAGTTAAATACAAGGACTAACCAATCAGAAAGAAAAAGATATCAAAAGTAACCAATAACATCCCAGCGTGTCAGCAGTAAGTTGACACGCATACACGCACATGGCTAATGCTCACAGCGGCGGAGCACGTGCTGAGAGCGTGTCCGCCGACTATCCAATGGGAGCTGAGCACCAGACTGCGCTCCAGTAATGTCAGCAGCCTGCCGAGACATGGAAGCTTGCGCCTCAGCCCGAGTCTCGACGTTCCATTGCCATGAATGGCCAGATGATCTTACAGTACCCCCTCCCTTATGAGTGGCCTCTGGACACTCCATCCTGGGTTTCCCAGGATTCTTCTCATAAAACTCCCTTATTGCTAAGTCAGAATGAACATTTTTAGCAGGAATCCAAGATCTCTCTTCTGGTCCATATCCTTTCTAGTCAATTAGGAATTGTAATGGATTTCTCAACATACGAGAATCAAGAATTTTCTCAACCTCAAATTCTTGTTCACCAACTTCCACAAGTGGAGGGGTGAGTCTGAAGTATTGTAATTAGCTGCATATTTTAATAGAGAAACATGAAAATAATTAACCCCTCTAATGGATCTGGGCAATTTGACTTTATAAGTTACCCGATTAATTTTTTCAAGCACTGGATAAGGACCAATGAACTTGGGTCCCAGCTTGGTAGAAGGCTAGCGTAAAGGAATGTGATGGGTAGAAACCCAAACTAAATCTCCAGGCATAAATTCATTCTCAACAGTTTGGTGCATATCAGAGAACAATTTATGGGTATTTACAGCATTCCTAATGTTATTCTGTACTTGTTCCCAAATTTGGTTACATCTTGAGGACCATTTCACTAACTCAGGATGATTGGAAATACCAGAAAGTGCATTGAACTTAGGGTTAGAACCATAGATGATCTGGAAAGGAGACATTTTAGTAGAACTATTAACCTGATTGTTCATAGCAAATTCAGCGAACAGCAAAAACTGAACTCAATCTTCTTGACAACCTGAAACAAAACATCTCAAATACTGTTCCAATGACTGATTCATTCTTTCAGTTTGTCCATTGGACTCAGGATGAAACCCACAGGAAAATGACAAAGAAACTCCCAATTTGTCACAGAAGGCACGCCAGAACTGGGAAACAAATTGCACACCTCTATCAGAGACAATGTTTTCAGGAACACCATGGGCTTGATTCACAAAGCAGCGCAAAGTGTTAGCGCCATTGTGAAAAGCCTTTAGTGCCCCTTAAGTAGCTCTGCGTGCACTAACGGCCACGCAGAGCTACTTCACGCACAGGACCACCCACATCACGCGCAGTGCAGCGGGACAGTAATAGTGAGCGATGTGACGCTATCGTCGCACCCGCTGCCCTGTAAATGGCGCACACGGTACAATGAACACGGCGCATCTAGTGCCCCCAAAATAGCGCATCAATGCGCCGTTGCGGAGGCACCCAATGCGCCGTTTTCGTCGCCATTTACAGGGCAGCGGGTGCGACCATAACATCGCACTGCGCACTATTACTTTCCCGCCGTGCTGCGCACGAAGTGGGTGGTCCTGTGGGCGCAAACCACCTACCGCTGTGGTTTGCGCCCACTAGCTCTAACGGCTTAGTGCCGGTTAGTGAATCGAGGCCCATGGATTTTAAAAATATTCTCAACAAAAATCTGGGCTAATTCCTTAGCAGATGGCAGTTTAGAAAGTGGTACAAAGTGTGACATCTTACTAAATCTGTCCACCACTACCCCTATCCAAACTTCCTTCCAACATACCTAGCTGTTGTGTTCAGTGAACCCACCTCATCACTACATTTACCTACTGTTGTGTTGAGTGAACCCACCTCATCACAGCTGTTGTGTTCAGTGAACCCACCTTATCACTGCATATACCTACCTTTTGTGTTCAGTGCACACACCTACCTACGTGAGTGCACACAGTGTGATATACCACTACGTGCACACCTGTTAACTGCACCTGTGTGACTGCACATTGTATTAGTCAAGTCAGTCCATACCTTTCACTTCATTCCCCCCGATATGGACAAAACGGACAAAACAGGTAGAGGAAGAGGTAGAGGCAGACCCAGAGGAAGGCCACCCGGCACCGGCAGGTCTGTGGAAAGTCGAGTTGATGTGATTTCGTGCGGCCCTGGCCCAAAGTTCAGTGTTCAGAAGAAGGCACGTGCCATCAACTCCCAAGATTGTCAGGACGTGTTTGACTATTTAACACAGAACACCTCATCTCCCGCAGCCACCAACACTACTACAAGCACCACATCCGCTGCTTTTGACACTTTGCAGGAGTTATGTGGTGGTGAAAGCACTGATTCCCAGCCACTACTGCAACAACAAGATGAAGGCGCTAAGCAAGTTACACCACCTCATATGTGTGAGTTAGGCGACACTATGGACATAACGTGTGAGAGGAGGAGGATTATGAAGTACCTGCTGTTGGTGTCATTTTGGAGGTGTCTGAGGCAAGCGAAGCTGGGCAGGATGATTATGATGACGAAGATACGGATCCCACGTATGTTCCCAATAGAGGAGATGAACAGGGGGACAGTTCAGAGGGGGAGTCAGAGAGGAGTAGGAGGAGACGAGTTGCTGAAAGAAGCAGGGGGAGCTCGTTGTCAGAAACAGCTGGTGGCAGTGTCCGGCGCTATGTATCGCCACCTATGGACAACCAGCCAACATGCCCTTCAACTTCAGCTGCTGAGGCCACCATAGTGCCATCACCCCAGGGGGGCTCAGCGGGTTGGAAATTTTTAAGTGTGTCTACCTCAGATCGGAGCAAAGCCATCTGTTCTCTCTGCCTCCAAAAATTGAGCTGTGGAAAGGCCAACACTCACGTAGGGACAAGTGCCTTACGAAGGCACCTGGAGAAAAGGCACAAACTGCAATGGGAAGAGCACCAGAGGAAAAGCAGCACATAAAAGAAAAGCCGCCCTCCTTCTCTTCTTCCTCCTTCAGGTGCAGCGTCTTCAGCCTCTTTCTCCATTGCACCTTCACAGCCACCCTCCTCCACTCCACCTCTGACCTTGAGCAGTTCCTTCTCCTCTGCTCACAGCAGCCAGGTGTCCGTGAAGGAAATCTTTGAGTGGAAGAAGCCAATTTCTGCCAGTCACCCCCTTGCCCCGGCATCTGACAGCTGGCGTGGCGGAACTGTTAGCTCGCCAGCTGTTACCATACAAGCTGGTGGACTCTGAGGCCTTCCGTAAATTTGTGGCCATTGGGACACCGCAGTGGAAGATGCCAGGCCGCAATAATTTCTCTAAAAAGGTGAAACACAAACTGCACCGTGAAGTGGAGAGGCAAGTGGTGTCATCTCTGGCACACAGCGTTGGGTCAAGGGTCCACCTGACCATGGATGCCTGGTCTGCCAAGCACGGTCAGGGCTGCTACATTACTTACACAGCCCATTGGGTCAACCTGGTGACCGATTGCAAGCAGGGAGTACATGGCTGTTCAGCGGACCAACTTGTGACACCTCCACGGCTTGCAGGCAGGCCTCCTGCCACCTGCTCTCCACCTGCTACATCCTCTTTGCTGTCATCATTCATCTCCTCCTTGGCTGGTGCCGCGATCTCCTCTCCAGCTACACAGCCCCATCTCCCCAGGGCCTATGCTGCATGCCAGGTACGACGGTGTCACGCTGTCTTAGACCGAAGCAGGAAAATCTGGCGCATAGCTCCGCAGCTACTTTCTGGCACGCCATTCAAATGTACCGAAAACGTAATATACCGTTTTCAGGTGGCATCGTTGCTGGATGGCTGCCTGTGGTGTGGTGGAGTGCATTACCCGGCTGCCTGCGGTGGGGCGGGAGGAGGCAATAGCTGCCCAGGGAAAAGTAGCAGATGTGCGCAGGGAGTGGGGGCCATCTCCCACCCTCTGTTCCTCACCTCGGGAGCCCCTTCAGTCAGCGCAGCGGAGGATGATCAATCACCTCCCCAGGCTCCGGTGTTCCAACACCGGTCTTCAGCAAACATTAGAGAGCTGCAGGTCTACGCTGTTCTCTCTGCAATGCTGATTACACGGAATCAGGAAGTAGTGTAATCAGCATTGCAGAGAGAAGAAACAGCGTACACCGTCACCTGCAGCTCTAACGTTTGCTGAAGACCGGAGCCTGGGGAGGTGATTGATCAGCTGACGGCTGTATCTTCCGCTACGCTGACTGTCAGTAAAAGGAGGGGGCTCCCGAGGTGAGGAACAGAGGGTGGGAGATGGCCTCCACTCCCTGCGCACATCTGCTACTTTTCCCCGGGCAGCTATTGCCTCCTCCCGCCCCACCGCAGGCAACCGGACAATGCACTCTCCCATTCCACCACACCACAGGCAGCCTGGGGAGACTGTCGCTATATCTTCTTGTGCAAAAAAAACTTTTTTTAGCAAAACTCAAAACGACAAATTGCGTTTGGAACACAATCACATCAAAACGCTAAATATCGTTTTATTCAGAACCATGCGCCATTTTTTCCCCTGGCACCGGTTTTTACTGTATGCGTCTTAGACATGTCTTTCCTCAAAGCGGAGAGTCACACTGGAGCAGCTCTCCTGGCTGCTCTTAACAAACAGGTGAATTAGTGGCTGACCCCGCACCAGCTGGAGATCGGCAACGTGGTGTGTGACAACAGCAGCAATCTCCTTTCCGCTTTGAATTTGGGAAAGCTGACACATGTACCCTGCATGGCACATGTGCGAAATCTAGTCATTCAAAGATTTGTGTCAAAGTACCCAGGCTTAGAGGACATCCTGAAGCAGGCCAGGAAGTTGTGTAAGCTGTGTAAGAAGGCCCTCAAAACTCACCTTTTCACTCTTGCCTACCACCCCTCACAATTGCTCTAAACCCACAGCCGAACTCTGGTCCCCTACCTCTCGTGTCCCTACCTCTCCCTCTAGATTGTAAGCCTTTGGGCAGGGTCCTCACTCCTTTTGTGTCCTACCTGATCATGCACCTCCATTACTGTGCACCCATGCTATGCATTTGAGTGAACCTAACTTGCCTAACTCCATGCTCCCATCCAGTGACTGACTAAGCATTACCTTGTACTCATACTGTGCTGTGTGATCTGGTTTTCTTGTATTCCTGTATTGTCATATTGCTGTTTGTCACCCCTAAATATTGTCTGTAACCTAAATTAATGTCCAGCGCTGCGTAATATGTTGGCGCTTTATAAATACAACAAATAAATAAATAATAAATAATAAGCATTTCAGGCGGTCTTACACGGCCATGGCACGCTTTGCGGACATTCAGAGGAGAAACAACTTGCCGGTGAGACGCTTGATATGTGATAGCCCGACTCGCTGGAATTCAACCCTGCTCATGTTCTCTCGCCTGCTAGAACAGGAGAAAGCCGTCACCCAGTACCTCTACAATTTCAGTAGAAGGACACAATCTGGGGAGATGGGGATGTTGTGGCCCAACAACTGGACACTGATGCGATAATGCATGCAGGCTCATGCGGCCGCTTGAGGAGGTGACCAACCTGGTGAGTCGCAGTGAAGGCACCTACGCTTACTTCCTGGAGCGTGCCGTGCGTAGAGTGGTGGATCAAGCTGTGGAGGAGCGTGAAGAGGAACAGTTATGGCAGGAACAGTTGTGGGAACAATTTACATCAGAACCAGATGTTTCCTCAACACCTGCGGCAGCACAGAGGGGGGAGGAGGATGAAGAATCATGTGGGGAAGAGGAGTCAGACTTGGATGAGGAGGAATGTGTTTCTGTGGAGGAGGAGGAGGCAGTGGCAGAAGAACAACAGCAGCAGGCATCGCAGGGGGCTTGTGCTGCTCAACGTCCCCGTGGTATTGTTCGTGGCTGGGGGGAGGAGGAGGAGGACTTACCTGATGTCACTGAGGAAGAGCAAGAGGAGATGGAGAGTACCTCTGGATCCAACTTTGTGCAGATGGCGTCTTTCATACTGTCCAGCCTGTTGAGGGACCCCCGTATAAAAAAAACTCAAGGGGAATGAGCTGTACTGGGTGGCCACGCTACTAGATCCTCGGTATAGGCACAAAGTGGCGGACATGTTACCAAGTCACCTGAAGGCAGAAAGGATGCAGTACATGCAGAACAAGCTGGCAAGTATGCTTTACAATTAGTATAAGGGTGATGTCACAGCACAATGCCATAAAGGTGCCACTGCCAGTAATCCTTCTCCCATGTCCACGCAGGCAAGGACAGGATGCTAAAAAACAACAGAGGGACAAAAACCAGTGTATACTGCTCAAAAAACTGCACTTTATTAACTAAATTTAAAAGGACACACACATATCATTGCATTGATGTAGGGAATAGCCTAACATACTGCTGATAGAAGTATTGAAAAATGCAATACTAGGTGCTGCAACTGTCCAAGACAGTGGATAGAATCCCAAATTGAATAGCAATTCCTAGAATGAAAATTGGCGCCATGCGCCTGCCAACTCGATTTAAAGGTATAATAAACTCCTGGCAATAATAAACACTCCCATATAAAGAGGACAATAGCCCAAGCTGTTAAATATGGTTGCCCATATAAATCCAGGCAATGTTTGGGGGCCTTGGTGACGCCCTGACTGGATTCCCGTGAGGAGACCTAATATTATTAAGCACACAATATGGTCAGTAACCACTCACAGGGGGCAGAACTGGGCGTGCCCAAATTGTCCCCATATAGTGCTATATATTGAAAGACCCTGGTAACGCCCAAATTGAATCCCGCGAGGAGACCCAGGTATAGTAACACACAATAAGGTCAATAACCACTCACGAGGGGCAAAGATGGGCGTGACCAAGATGGCCCAATCTAGAGTGCTAATGATAAATTGAAAGCACTCCCCCATGCAGGGACATATATACCGGACTATGAAATCATGAATTCCCACAGATCTAAGACAAAGAGGGTCTTGGTGACACCCAAATTAGATTCCCATGAGGAGACCTGAGAATTACCACACAATAAGGTCTTAACCACTCACAGGGAGCCCGGATAGGTGTGACCAATATGGTCCAATTATCATATTGCCAGTTTAAACATTATAGGCAGGATAAAGCCATATTTCATAATCATAATAGGAGTATTGAGGACACCAATACTAAACACTGTGAGGATGGCAATGTGAGGAAACCAATGTGGTGAACCGCTGTAGGTTATAGCCACTCACAGGAAGATAGAACGGTGTGATCAATATGATCTAATGAGCTATTCATAGAATAGATGGGAGCCGATTGACTGATGACATTGCATAGCAACTAACCAAAAACACATAAGGTTTGCCAATAAGGAGGTCGCCAATAGAAGACTAATATTTGCATAAGTCTCCCTGTATTGCCATGAAAAAGAGGATTGAATCCGGTAAACATAAGTTCAGTCACAATGCAATTACTTGGATAATAGAAAAAATATTGTCTCCATGCTACCGCCCAGAGGGCTCCATGATGTATCGTAAGCTGGAGATTCCAAGTCCAAGGTCGCTGTGAATAAATTCCAGATATATGAAGCAATATCAGGGGTACAGTTATCCAGAAAAAAGCATATTCTGTTGGTGCATCCCGTTACTGGAATATGCAGAAAACCCTGAACATTATTGCTTGCGTTCAAGCTGCCAGCAGGGCTATATTTGATTGGTAAGTGCTACCGTTACAGCAATCATTAATTATGGCATATTGTAGTGACTTAAGCCAGTATATTTTGAGTGGCTGCAGAGTCCTAGTCACGCCAACCCGCCAATGCTGTGGCACAATATATCAAACGCCGCAATCCAGCGGATAGATGCAAAGTCACGGTGTTGTAATCAATAGCCCATGCTTGTTAAAAATTTTCACTTATCTGATCCGATGGTGTGGCTTGAATTCGCAAGCTGTATGTGGTAGGTGGCAGTTCAGGATAAGTCTATTATGGCAACCGGAGGGAACTCCCGCATAGGATGATGGCGATCACGCGGAGCTCCCGCATACCGT
Source organism: Hyperolius riggenbachi (assembly GCF_040937935.1). Classification (NCBI taxonomy): domain Eukaryota; kingdom Metazoa; phylum Chordata; class Amphibia; order Anura; family Hyperoliidae; genus Hyperolius; species Hyperolius riggenbachi. The sequence continues at coordinate 399,170,718 of NC_090648.1, read as the reverse complement.
AATGGCAGCGGTCTGTTGCGTTCAGTCAGCGGCTCCCAACGAGATACTGCGTAGCATGACGTCTACGCGTTTCGCCCCGCCCACCGGAGCTTCGTCAGGACGTGCTACGTCTTCACGTCAGCTGTAACAATCTCCCTCAATTTATACCACCCCGTCTAACTGGCAAATTTCCAAGAAGACTCCATCTAGTGGTGGAGATATAGTAACAGCTCACAAAGTATTTTAGAGACATCTTGTGGTCTAGAACAAACACTACAATAGAAATTAAATAAAGCTGGTAACAATAGGCATATATAGACAATGGCACTATTATGGATCTGATCTCAGCCATGCAACCATATAAATAGACTAATTGTACATATTACATAGTGACTTTTTCCAGGAACACTATTGGGGTCATATCAGCATTTGTGCTATCTATTGTATGATACTCATTTCAAGAACACTTTTAAATTTAAATCCACATTTAGCCCCAAAGGAACCAAGGTTTTGAGCTGATAGATCCAAAAGCTTTCTTTTTTAATTAGTTGGGCTTTCATGTTACGGTATCTCATACCAGGATCTAGGCGATAAATAGCCTTGAATTTCAAACCAGTTGGATCAGAATTGTGGAACTCAGCAAAGTGGGAAGCTATAGGTGTTTTATCTCTTTTCTCCTCCTTCGCTGAGTCCACTATAGCCCGTACGTGTTCTTGTATTCTGGTCCGTAGTTCTCTTTCTGTTTTGCCCACATAATGCTTATTGCAGGGACAAGTCATCTGGTATACAACATATGTACTTAAACAATCAACAGGGCCCCTGATACTGTAGATTTTATCTCCTGTGGAATTAGAAAAAGTATCAGTTCGGTCTACATATTGGCAAACAGAACATTTCCTACAAGGTGTCATTCCATTCCGTTTTTTAAAAAAAGGAGAAGTTTTTTCACTTTTATATTCAGATTGAGTGAGAATGGCCGCCAAGTTTTTATTGCGTCTTGCTGTAAGTAAGGGGCGTGGGCCTATTATTTCAGCTATTTTTGCATCATTTAGCAGAATAGGCCAGAAACGTTGCAAAGTGTCCCTAAACTTGTTCCAATGAGGGACATATGTGGCAACAAGTCTAGGACAGAACTGTACATTAGTACGCGATTTTTTTATTAGGAGGTCATCTCGATCAGTTTTAAGGGCCCTATAATAAGCGGATTTCAAAAGTTTGTTAGGATAGCCTCTGGCTTTCAATCTCAACTTTAAGTCTAACGCCTCCTTTTTAAAAGTATCAGTGTTACTACAGTTTCTCCTGAGGCGCAGAAATTGCCCTATCGGAACCGCAGACTTTTGTGAAGGTAAGTGGGCACTCTGATAGTGTAAAAGTGTATTCCCAGCCGTGGGTTTTCGAAATGTGGATGTTGAAATGCCGTCATTCTCCCGCCTGACACGGACATCTAGAAATTCTAACTCTTTCTCACTGGACTTATAAGTCAGAAAGATATTATAAGTATTACAGTTCAAACGGGATACAAAATCATCCAAGTCATCGGCCGACCCTGTCCAAAGCAAAAACACATCGTCCACATAGCGTAGCCAGAGGGCGGCATGCTCCCGATACGCCCGGTCCACATAGACCACCTCCTCCTCCCATGCGCCCAAATGGAGACAGGCGTATGATGGGGAGCAGGCCGCCCCCATGGCCACGCCCCGCCGCTGTCGATAGTATCGATGATTAAACGTAAAAAAATTATTCATCAAGATAAATTGTAACAATGTGTCCACAAAGTCATTGTGGGCATCCTGGTCTGGATAAAACCGGGTCATGAACTTTTTGACTGCCCGTCTTCCCACATCATTTGGAATGGATGTGAAAAGGGACTCCACATCCAAACTTACCAAAATCGCCTGTTTGGGTATGGTTACAGATTTAAGCTTATGCAGGAGCTGCATAGTGTCTAGGACGAAAGATGGCAGCATCTCGACCATGGGCTGCAGTTTTTTATCAACGTATTGTGCTATTTTTTCAGTTGGGGAATTTATAGCGGCAATAATTGGGCGTCCTGGAGGGCACGTCGGGTTTTTATGAATCTTTGGCTGTATGTAGATAGTCGGGACGACATATTGATCGACTCTTAGAGCTTTAAGTTCTACTTCAGTGAGAACATTGTCCAGGTATCCCCACTCAAGCCGAACGTTCAATTCAGCCTTCAACTGGGGAAATGGATTGATCCTGACCGGTTCGTAACAATCCACATCTGCCAATTGCCGATTAATCTCTTTTAAATACATTTCCTTTGGCATCAAGACTATATTTCCGCCCTTGTCACTTTTTTTAATTATTATATCTTTAAGATTCTTCAACTTATTAAGGGATTTGCGTTCACTTGGTGACAAGTTATCTGGGATGGGGTCCTGTGTTTGCCAGGTCTCAATTTCTTTCATGACACATTCGTTGAACAGTGTGACATATTTGTTTTTTGACATAGATGGCATGTATTCAGAAACTGGTTTCATATTAGTATGAAGGGGGAAGCTGTGTTCAAAACCCATCTCCTCTTCCTCCATCCCCTCAATTATCTCAAAATCATCAACGTCGGTGTACCCCATATGCTCACCTGTCAAGCCCAGAGTTGTGGTGTCTCCATATTCAACCTTGAGGAGAATTTTTCGTAGAAGGACACAATCTGGGGAGATGGGGATGTTGTGGCCCAACAACTGGACACTGATGCGATAATGCATGCAGGCTCATGCGGCCGCTTGAGGAGGTGACCAACCTGGTGAGTCGCAGTGAAGGCACCTACGCTTACTTCCTGGAGCGTGCCGTGCGTAGAGTGGTGGATCAAGCTGTGGAGGAGCGTGAAGAGGAACAGTTATGGCAGGAACAGTTGTGGGAACAATTTACATCAGAACCAGATGTTTCCTCAACACCTGCGGCAGCACAGAGGGGGGAGGAGGATGAAGAATCATGTGGGGAAGAGGAGTCAGACTTGGATGAGGAGGAATGTGTTTCTGTGGAGGAGGAGGAGGCAGTGGCAGAAGAACAACAGCAGCAGGCATCGCAGGGGGCTTGTGCTGCTCAACGTCCCCGTGGTATTGTTCGTGGCTGGGGGGAGGAGGAGGAGGACTTACCTGATGTCACTGAGGAAGAGCAAGAGGAGATGGAGAGTACCTCTGGATCCAACTTTGTGCAGATGGCGTCTTTCATACTGTCCAGCCTGTTGAGGGACCCCCGTATAAAAAAAACTCAAGGGGAATGAGCTGTACTGGGTGGCCACGCTACTAGATCCTCGGTATAGGCACAAAGTGGCGGACATGTTACCAAGTCACCTGAAGGCAGAAAGGATGCAGTACATGCAGAACAAGCTGGCAAGTATGCTTTACAATTAGTATAAGGGTGATGTCACAGCACAATGCCATAAAGGTGCCACTGCCAGTAATCCTTCTCCCATGTCCACGCAGGCAAGGACAGGATGCTCCATCGATCTCATGGTGATGTCGGACATGGGGACATTCTTTAATCCAATGCCTCGAATTAGCACTTCTGGATCCACCCTCCACCAACGCCTGGCCCGACCGGATAGCCAACTACCTGGCCTTAAGTGTGGATGTAGACACTGTGAGCAGCGATGAACCCTTGGACTACTGGGTGCGCAGGCTTGAACTGTGGCCAGAGCTGTCCCAATTTGCCATCCAACTTCTGTCTTGCCCTGCCTCAAGCGTCCTGTCAGAAAGGACCTTCAGCGCATTGTTGTACTTTGTTCTCTGGTTGAACTCGATGGACGTATGTCTTTTTTCAACCAAAATATCTATGTAAATAACTATGTAACTGTGTCACTGAGAAGAGACGTCGCCTAAGTCACAAAAGTGTACAGTACCTCACCTTTATCAAAATGAATGAGGCATGGATCCCAGAGGGCTACTGCCCGCCCGAAGACTAAGTCAGTCCCCATACACAGCATTTCTGCCTGCAGGCCGCTTGCCTTCTCCACCACCACCAACAGGGTCCAGGACTCCAGGCTGATTCCTGAATTTTTAAGGCCGCTGCTAGCAGCGGCTGCTATACTGATTTTACTGGTGCGTGTACATGCCTGCCTAATTTTTCTGGCTGCAGTGCAGCTGCAACAACAAAACAAAAGGCATGTACATGTGCCCATTCCCCTTAGTGATCATTACCTTGCCACGGTGAAGAGGCTTGCGTATCACAATGAAGCAATGACCGCCGGTTATATGAGCGTCTCAGGGGGGGGGGCCCACCAAAGATAATAAGGTCGTTGCTTCTTTGTGGACAGACCAAATTTGATCAGCTGGACAGTCACTGTTGTTCTATCATTGAACTACCACAGCCCGGCAACCATATGGGCTTGAACACCGCCATGGCCTGCACTCTCGCCATGGTGCGCACCAGTCCAGCACGGCCGTCACTACGCAAACAGCTGTTTGCTTTGCGTTACACGGTGAGTTTGGTGTGTCAGTGTGAAGCAGTACTCTAATTACACTCCCTGATTGATGTATACACATGTAATATGTTTGAAAGCACTTTAGTCCTGCAATTTAGCATTCAATGTGATTTCTGCCCTTAAAACGATGCTTTGCGTCAAATCCAGAATTTTCCCCAGGACTTTTGGCATCTATCCCACTCATCCATGCCCCCCTCCAGGTGTTAGACCCCTTGAAACATCTTTTCCATCACTTTTGTGGCCAGCATAAATGTTTCTAGTTTTCAAAGTTTGCATCCCCATTGAGGTCTATTGCGGTTCGCGAAAGTTCGCGCAAACCAAACCTTTTGCGGAAGTTCGCGAACCTAAAATCGGAGGTTCAGGCCATCTCTACTTGACACAGCACACACACAGCAACGTGACACAGCACACACACACACACACAGCACCCTGACACGCAAACGCACACAGCAACCTGACACAGCACATACACAGCAACCTGACACACAAACGCACACAGCACCATGACACAGCACACACACACAGCACCCTGACACACAAACGCACACAGCACCCTGACACAGCAAACACACAGCACCCTGACACACAAATGCACACAGCACCCGGACACAGCACCCTGACACGCAAACGCACACACCACCCTGACACAGCACACACACAGCACCCACACACACAAATGCACACAGCAAACTGACACAGCGCGCACACACAACAATCTGACACAGCACACACACACAGCACCCTGACACAGCACACACACACACACACAGCACCCTGACACACAAACACACACAGCAACCTGACACACAAACACACACAGCAACCTGACACACAAACACACACAGGGGCCATTACCTTATCAACTATAGTCATTTTTCTTTCAATTGCAAACGTAACTAGTTTTTCAATGGTGTATTGGTTTAACATAGCAAAACCTACTGTTGGCTATAGATCATAATCTATCACTCCTATTTGCACATAGATTTCACTGAAGCTGTAAATTGCATCCCAGAACATAGTTTAGGGGCCATTACCTTTTCAACTATAGTCATTTTTCTTTCAATTGCAAGCGCAACCAGTTTTTCAATGGTGTATTGGTTTAACATAGCAAAACCTACTGTTGGCTATAGATCATAATCTATCACTCCTATTTGCACATAGATTTCACTGAAGCTGTAAATTGCATCCCAGAACATAGTTTAGGGGCCATTACCTTTTCAACTATAGTCATTTTTCTTTCAATTGCAAACGCAACCAGTTTTTCAATGGTGTATTGGTTTAACATAGCAAAACCTACTGTTGGTTCTAGATTCTAAGCTATCACTCCTATTTGCAAACAGATTTCACTGTGCCACAGAGACTGTGTATGCAGTTGCTGCTAAATGGCTATCTGGGGTTTTCTTCGGACAACTGTTGAACACAAAAGGCAAGGCCGTCCCTGGGTGGGCTTGAACCACCATCCTTTCGGTTGACAGCCGAATGTGCTAACTAACTGATTGCGCCACAGAGACTGTGTATGCAGTTGCTGCTAAATGATTTTATGGGGATGTATGTGTGTCTTTTGGAGGGAGGAAGTAAGTCTGCTCCAAGAAGTTTAACACCACTTTTTCCTACAACGAAGCATTCACTGTGTGGCAGCAGAGTGGTGCAGTGGAAGTGTGCTGGGCCCTTAATCTAGAGGTTGATGGATTGAAACCATCCTCTGCTAGGCATGATTTAATTTTTGCACCTTGCTTTATCAAATGGGCAAAACGGTTTCCATAGCACTGTAAGAGAAAGTGTAATAAGGGCCCTGCCATAACATAGATATTACGGTAGCTAAGACTACTCCTGGGCCTTTCTTGTAGTTGAAGAGATGAGTTAACTGTGACACCACACTTAAAAAAAAAAAACAGCAAACAGCAAAACTTCCCCATATTGGAGCATTGGATTTGGTAAAGTCGTAAGCCAATGTGTTGTAAGCCACAAGTAAGTTTTAGGTTAGCAGGAAGGGTTGCATGGCCACCTAGCTTTTCATCCTTCCCACCCTAGCCCTGGAAACCTCCAGACTTCAAATTGCTGTCCTTTGCTGTGTGTCTTACACCAGCATCATCCAGGGGGGCACATGATCTTTCTGATTCTGAAGTCTTGAATTGAAGCCTGTAAGCAGTTTCACCATGTGTCCCACTGCTTTCATTTAGCAAATTAGACAAATAAGCAAGCTCATTTTTCTCTTGGGTATATCACAATGGTACATGCTAGGCTGGCTTCAGCATGTAGTGCTGTTGGTAGTATAGTGGTGAGCATGTCTGCCTTCCAAGCAGTTGACCTGGGTTTGATTCCTGGCCAATGTATGTGAGCTTGCTTTTGACAGCCTACAAATCCCTGGAAGGCGAGAGTGGTGATGGTCCTTTTTGTCACTGAACTAATCGGATTCGGATATCTGGTAAATCCGCGGATATCCGGGTCATGGGTGAAACTATCTACAGATAGCGATCTGGATTTAAAAAAAATCCGGAATCTGAATTCGAATCGGATATCTGAAAAAAGTTCGGATATCTGGGTTACCTGGATATCCGGAATCCGGATGAGCATCCCTGTCTATCACTCATATTTGCAAACAGATTTCACTGAAGCTGTAAATTGCATCCCAGAACATAGTTTGGGGGCCATTACCTTTTCAACTGTAGTCATTTTTCTTTCAATTGCAAAAGCAACCAGTTTTTCAATGGTGTATTGGTTTAACATAGCAAAACCTACTGTTGGCTATAGATCATAATCTATTACACCTATCTGCGAACAGATTTCACTGAAGCTGTAAATTGCATCCCAGAACATAGTTTAGGGGCCATTACTTTTTCAACTATAGTCATTTTTCTTTCAATTGCAAACACAACCATTTTTTCAATGGGGTATTGGTTTAACATAGCAAAACCTACTGTTGGCTCTAGATTCTAATCTATCACTCCTATTTGCAAACATTTCACGGAAGTTGTAAATTGCATCCCAGAACATAGTTTAGGGGCCATTACCTTCAGGGTAGTTTCTAGGCTAAAATGCACCCAGGGCGAGGGTGTTAAAATTGTGCCCCCCCCCCCCCCGCCCCGCGGAGCCAGGTATACATGCCCGCAGTATAGGTTAGCCAGGTCTAGTTGCACTCAGTATAGGTAGCCAGCTATAGGTTCCCCCAGTATAGGTAGCCAGGCATAGTGTAGGTAGCCAGGCATGGGTGCCCCAGTATAGTTTCCCCCAGTATAGGTTAGCTAGGTAGGTGCCTCCAGTATAGGTAGCCGATATAGTTGCCCCCAGTATAGGTTAGGTAGGCAGGTGCCCCCGGTATAGGTTAGATAGGTAGGTGCCCCCAGTACTAGTTAGCTAGGTGGGTGCCTCTAATATAGGGAGTCAGAATAGTTGCCCCCAGCCTAGGTTAGATAGGTAGGTGCCCCCAGTATAGGTTAGTTAGGTAGGTGCCTCCAATATAGGTAGCCAGTATAGTTGCCACCAGTATAGGCTAGGTAAGGTACCCCTAATACAGGTTAGATAGGTAGGGACCCTCCAGTATAGGTTAGATTAGGTAGGTGCCCCCCAGTGTGGTTAGATTAGGTAGGTGCCCCCCAGTATAGGTTAGATTAGGTAGGTGCCCCTGTCACAGACCCCTAGGCCGCTCTGCGGGTAGGTCAGTCAATCAGAGTCAGAAATCCTCTCACACTGTCATTTTGTCCATCACGAAGCGTAAACCCGACTTTGCAGTTGATGAACCAACTAATGGAGGGAGCGTTCAGACACCAACGGATTCACCACACGCATACAATTCAAAGATCTGCCACCAAGCGAGTTACACAGCCCGCTACTGTAATTACTAGGACTTTGAGAACGTTCTATTAACCCTTAGCAGTATGCAGGAACCTGGGTCAGATCGTTATATCTGGGCCGGGTTCTCGCATACGGGTTATAAATGTATACTTCTATTAAACACCGGGTAGTGAGTTCAGGGGAATAGGTACGATTGTGTATGTTCAGCAACAGGTCATAACCGCTAAAAGATTTTTAAAACGTTTAATAACAAAAATGCATTACATACAGTTATATACACCAATTAACATATACACACAAAGCTTAAAAATAAAAGGGAATAAAATCAGAAGGTTCTTACTTAGTTATGCTGAGCAGTCCATTTGAAGAATGAAGAAAAAGAGTCCAGTTTAAAAGTAGGCATTCAGGTTAAGAGTCCTTGAATCACAGCATGCGGTGGTTCTCCGTGGAACGCATGCTTGGACTTCCCTGGTCGATGAAATTTGGAGAACTGAGGAAGGGGTCCCTCGCAAACCACTTTTGACTGACCTGAGTTTTGGGCTGTCACTACCTGGAAAGTAGGTGTGTTTCAGGCGGGGTTACCTCCTAATCAGCAGGTTGCCGCGCACAGACTCAGAGCAGAAAATGTACCAATTATTAATAATCTGTGTAACTCCGCCCCAGATTGGCGCATCGCAAATCCGAGGCTATATTCATAAGCGGCCTGCGACTCTGTATTAAACGAGGCTATACACGCCTAGTCTATCGCATTCACTTTACACAGGCCGGATTCGTGTGTATCAGCGGCTATGAAGAGAAGAGGAGACCGGCGGCGATTGGAACCAGGGAGGTGAGTTGCGCTCTGTACAAAGCGCTTCCCTTCCCTGCAGTCAGACTCGGAGGGGGGAGCACGGAGGGCGGCCCGCGGAGAGGTCGGGCTGACCTTCCCGCGGCTGCGGCTCCCCCCTCCATTACAGCGCCCACAACTCCTTCGGCGCCCAGGGCGCCCGCATGGGCCGCACGGCCCTAGAAACTGGCCTGATTAACTTTTCAACTATAGTCATTTTTCTTTCAGTTGCAAACACAACCAGTTTTACAATGGTGTATTGGTTTAACATAGCCAGTGGTGCTCAGAAAGATTTCGGATATCCGAACTACCCAGATAATCCGAATTTTTTCCACTATCCGAACTTTGAATAGCAAGTCTGATATTTTTTAAAATTCGAATAGACTATCCTGGCAAACTCAGATTTCCCATCTGAAATCCGAAATCCGGGCGGATAGTTTCTTCAGATATCCAAGCAGAAGCCAAAATCACCTCGAATGGCAAAAATCCCTTTCGAAGGGAGGGAGAGAGAGAGAGAGAGAGAGAGAGAGAGAGAGAGAGAGAGAGAGAGAGAGAGAGACTTCCGAAAGGGTTTTTTGCCATTTGAAGAGACTTTTGGAAGCATTTTAAGCCATTTTCAAGTCACTTCCGGTTTTCTATCCGGATATCCGAATCCGGCCGGATATCCAGGATATTGGGTTCGGATATCCGAGTTTACTCGGATACCAAAACGTTCGGATTAGGATATCCGATTCGGATCCGGATATCTGGGTATCCAGATCCGAATTCAATTTGACTTTTGAAAAGGGGTATTCGAGCAGCACTGCCTGACACACAAACTCATTCAGCAACACAGCACATACACAGCAACCTGACACACAAACACACACAGCAACCTGACACACAAACACACTCAGCAACCTGAAACACAAACACAGCACCCTGACACACAAACACACACACAGCAACTTGATACACAAACACACACAGCAACCTGACACAGCACATGCACAGCAACCTGACACACAAACGCACACAGCACCCTGACACAGCACACACACAGCACCCTGACACACAAATGCACACAGCACCCTGACACACAAACGCACACAGCATTCTGACACAGCACACACACAGCACCCTGACACACAAACGCACACAGCACCCTGACACGCAAACACACACAGCACCCTGACACTCAAGCACACACAGCAGCCTGACACACAAACACACACAGCAACCTGACACACAAACACACACAGCAACCTGACACCGCACACACAGAGCAACCTGACACAGCACACACACCACACCCTGACACAGCACATACACAGCAACCTGACACACAAACACACACAGCAGCCTGACACACAGACACATTCAGCAACCTGACACACAAACACACACAGCAACCTGACACACAGACACATTCAGCAACCTGACACACAAACACAAACAGCACCCTGACACAGCAACCTGACACACAAACACACTCAGCAACCTGACACACAAACACACACCACACCCTGACACAGCACATACACAGCAACCTGACACACAAACACATAAAGCAACCTGACACACAGACACATTCAGCAACCTGACACACAAACACACACAGCAACCTGACACACAAACACACACAGCAACCTGACACAGCACATACACAGCAACCTGACACACAAACACACACCGCACCCTGACACAGCACATACATAGCAACCTGACACACAAACACACACAGCACCCTGACACACATACACACACAGCTCCCTGACACACAAACACACACAGCTCCTTGACACACAAATACAGCACCACGACACACAAACACACACAGCTCCCTGACACACAAACACACACAGCTCCTTGACACACAAATACAGCACCATGACACACAAACACACACAGCAACCTGACACACAAACACACACAGCAGCCTGACACACAAAAACAGCAACCTGACACACAAACACACACAGCAACCTGACACACAAACACAGCAACCTGACACACAAACACAGCAACCTTACACTCAAAAACACATTCAGCAACCTGACAGACAAACACACACAGCAACCTGACACATAAACACACACAGCAACCTGACACATAAACACACACAGCAACCTGATAGACAAACACACACAGCAACCTGCCGAGGCGCCAGCAGAATAAAACAAGGACCAAAATAAAAACAATAAAATCAGGGAGGTAAGGGTGGACTTACCTCCCCAGAAGCCAAACACAACCACTGTGATTAGTATAGACAAAAATTTAATCTGTACTCCAGTAAAAGAATTGCAACACGCTTTGAGGGTCTCAAGCTCGCTTCCTCAGGCAAAATACAAGAAAGGAGCAGCATATGTGGTCAGTAGAAGAGCCAGGCACTTCTGTCCTACTGACCACATATGCTTCCTCTTTCTTGTATTTTGCCTGAGGAAGAGGGCTTGAGACCCGCATAACGCGTTGCAATTGGTTTACTGGAGTAAAGATAATTTTTTTTTCTATACTAATCGCAGTGGTTGTGTTTGGCTTCGTTGGAGGTAAGTCCACTCTTACCCCCCCTGATTTTATTGTTTTTATTTTGGTCCTTGTTTTATTCTGCTGGCGCCTCTGTAATTACTGCATACTGTTATCCACCTGGTGGATGGGTGTGAACACCCCTTCTTTTTCTACTACAGAGAGCGACTTCTTACCTGAGTGGGGACAGGCCTAATATCCCCATATGTGCAAAGAGTGGTTGCCTGACACTTGGCAACCCATGTTTGTGAGTATATCTCTATCTGTTAATCACAATTTATCACAAAATACCATCAGTAATACACTATTGGGGGCTCCCATCTGTTTTCTTCTTGTGTTTTGTTTTACACACACAGCAACCTGACACACAAACACACACAGCAACCGAACACACAAACACACACAGCAACCTGACAAACATACTCAGCAACCTGACACTCAAACACACACACACAGCAACCTGACACAGCACACACACAGCAACCTAAAACAGCACACACACAGCAACCTGGCACACAAACACAGCAACCTGACACACAAACACAGCAACCTGACACACAAACACACACTGCACCTTGACACACAAACACAGCAACCTGACACACAAACACACACAGCAACCTGACACACAAACACACACAGCAACCTGACACACAAACACAGCAACCTGACACAGACACACACACACAGCAACCTGACACACAGACAAACACAGCACACTGACACACAAACATACACAGCAACCTGACACACAAACAGCAACCTGACACACAAACACACACCGCACCATGACACAGCACATACACAGCAACCTGACACACACACACACACACACCGCACCCTGACACAGCACATACACAGCAACCTGACACAAAAACACACAGAGCAACCTGACATACAAACACACACCGCACCCTGACACACAAACACAGCAACCTCACACACAAACACACACAGAAACTTGACACACAAACACAGCAACCTGACACACAAACACAGCAACCTGACACACAAACACAGCAACCTGACACACAAACACAGGAACCTGACAGACAAACACACATACCAACCTGACAGACAAACACACAGAGCTACCTGACACACAAAAAAACACAGCAACCTGATACACAAACACACACAGCAACCTGACACAAAAATGCACACAGCAACATGACACACAAACACACACAGCAACCTCACACACAAACACATACACAGTAACCTGACACACAAACGCACACAGCAACCTGACAGACAAACACACACAGCAACCTGACACACAAACACACACACAGCAACCTGACACACAAACGCAGCAAACTGACACACAAACAAACACAGTAAGCTGAAACACAAATGCAGCAACCTGACACACAAACAGCAACCTTACTCTCAAACACAGCAACTTGACACACAAACATACTCAGCAACCTGACACACAAACACAAACACAGCAACCTGACACAGCACACACACAGTACCCTGACACACAAACACAGCAACCTGACACACAAACACACACAGCACCTTGACACACAAACACAGCAAGCTACCACACCATCAGTAATACACTATTGGGGGCTCCCATCTGTTTTCTTCTTGTGTTTTGTTTTACACACACAGTAACCTGACACACAAACACATACAGCAACCTGACACACAAACACACACAGCAACCTGACACACAAACACACACACAGCAACCTGACACACAAACACACACAGCAACCTGACACAGCACACACTCAGCAACCTGACACACAAACACACACAGCAACCTGACACACAAACACAGCAACCTGACACCCAAACACAGCAACCTGACACACAAACACACACAGCACCCTGACACAGCAACCTGACACACAAACACACTCAGCAAACTGACACACAAACACACACCACACCCTGACACAGCAGATACACAGCAACCTGACACACAAACACATAAAGCAACCAGACACACAAACACACACAGCAACCTGACACACAAATACATGATATGTGCATGACCAATTGCCGTCCTGCGGACAAAACCAACCCCATAATTTTACTTCCCCCCTCCCCCTTAAACAAACATAAAAGTCTATGCTTAATATAAAACACTCGGACTGCATTTTGACTTTGGAATTTTAAGGCCAATGCAGCCCATTTATTAACCTAATAACATTTTAATATAAAACGATAACCATTTACTTGCAGGGCAAAGCGTCCAGAGCTACTTAAACAATCGAAATTAAACAACGCATTCTCTTTCTGGGCATGCGGCTCTATCCAGCCCCCAGCCGCATCAACAGACTCGGGAACAGCGGCATGCCCCTTATCAACTGTTCTTCTTATCGCTCCATTAGTTTGTTACCTGAGGAAGTCACCTAAGTGAAATCCTCTAAGTCCTCCTTCCTTCACCATTCTCCAGACACCTTGCCCCGCTAGCTGCAATGACAAACCACCTACCTATCTCCCCTAACGGGCGGGTGGGCGGGAAACTTTCTCCTGTGTCTCCCTTCGGCCTCTGACTCCTCCCTTCCTTCCAGCTCCTTCTCTCTCTCCCAGCTCTGGCCTGTCCCGCCTCCTCCTACCACTTCCTGCCTCTTCTACAACACTTAACCCTCTCCCTGCCGGACTATGTCCAGCACTATCATGCTGGCCTTCCTTATGCTCCCTCCTGTCACTTATTCCAGGCCTTGCTTGATATGTGCATGACCAATTGCCGTCCTGCGGACAAAACCAACCCCATAATTTTACTTCCCCCCTCCCCCTTAAACAAACATAAAAGTCTATGCTTAATATAAAACACTCGGACTGCATTTTGACTTTGGAATTTTAAGGCCAATGCAGCCCATTTATTAACCTTAATAACATTTTAATATAAAACGATAACCATTTACTTGCAGGGCAAAGCGTCCAGAGCTACTTAAACAATCGAAATTAAACAACGCATTCTCTTTCTGGGCATGCGGCTCAATCCAGCCCCCAGCCGCATCAACAGACTCGGGAACAGCGGCATGCCCCTTATCAACTGTTCTTCTTATCACTCCATTAGTTTGTTACCTGAGGAAGTCACCTAAGTGAAATCCTCTAAGTCCTCCTTCCTTCACCATTCTCCAGACACCTTGCCCCGCCACAGCAAACAAGGGGGAAACCTCACCCTTGCGCCGCCCGCACCGCTAGGGCTTTCTGAATTCCCTCCTCTAAAGCTAGCGACCACAAATCCATCCCGATAGGGTTAAGATGAACCCCGTCAACCTCCAAAAATAGCACCGTATCCACTTCTAGCTCTAAATGCCTAACTGCCACACCCCCGTGTTGTGCTATGAAACGGGACACCTCTCTGTTGAGCTTCTTTCGTGCTCGATTAATCCTCTCCACTGATCGTGCCAGTCTCCACTTGCTCCTACTCACCATCTCCGACCACACGATCACAGTGTCGGGTAAAGTAGAGCGCAGTTCCAAAAGATCACCTTTTATCTCCTTGGCTATTGCTCGCGTGGTCCTTGTGGCCAAATCATTGCCTCCCGCGTGTATAACTAGGACATCTGGTGCTCTGTCCTGCGTCACCAGACTCCGTATTTTTGGCAGCACCTTATCCCACATTAAACCTGGGAAACCTATCCATCTCAGCCTCGCCGTTGCTCTTGGAATACCTAGCTGCCGACCGTCCGGTCTCACAGCAGCTCGCTGGGCACCCTTTGACACATAGGAGTGTCCCATAATCCAGACCAGCCGAGGGGAGATGCCAATCACTGAAAGAAAAGAAAAGGAAAAGAGGGAAAACCAACCACCAACTAACTACACAAACTAAAACGTGCTATAATAATACTTAAATCAAATGCGGCCTACCATACAGCAGAAACCGGGATGACTCCCACCTTCCTATTCGCTTTATATGCTCGTCCGCGAGCCCACACCTGGCCGCCTCCGTTGCTGCCCCTATCCTGAACGAGTGAGACGCGTATTCCCTTTCGGCTAACCCCAAACTGGCTAAAGTTTTCCTAAAGACTGCATTAAACTGGTACTTAGATAAAGAAGATCCATCCTCGTGACACAGAAAGGAAAGCCCGTTTCTGCTCCGTACCCTTAAAAACTCAGCGACCCTGGAGACTGGGCATGCTACAGACCCACTAATCTGAAATAAATAAATTGTCCTGCCTGCACCAGCACGATCCGTCTTTGATCTACGGAGAAAAATTTCCACAGATTCTGAAAGAAGCTTAACCTCCTCCCGCAGTATACCCCCAGAGCAATGCTTTCCTTTACTAACCAGTTCACTGATCCTAAATGCCCCGAAAAACGCTAGCGAGAACGCCGCCCCGAACAGCAATTCCTCATACCATGACTTGCACAGAGATCCCAATCTGTTCACCAGCGACTCGAGCAGCTGGAACGTGACTGGACGCCTGGAATTCTCTGGTATCCTATGCTGCGCCCTGAAACCCCTAAGTGCCATACGCACCCTAAAATCCTTTGTCACGTCCGGCAATCCCTGTAACTTAAAGGCAAAAGAAAGTGCTGACAAGTTTTTTGATAACGCCGATGCAGATACTCCCTCCGCTCCTTTCATAGCCATGAACTGTAACAGCAGATACACTTGATCCTGTTCCGTCTCACCCCTTCCGAACTGATGCTGTAATTCACTCCATTGTCTCCACACTGTCGTGTATGCCGACCAGGTGGCCTCTGACAATGAGTTCGATATCCACTCTCCTATGGGCCCAGGGGTATCTCCCACAAGTCCAGGGGACAAGACTCCCCTTGCCGATCTGCTCCCGGCGCGATGTCCCAGAATCTCTGCCATTGAAACCGAGAAAGAGCGTCAGCCACATCATTCTCCACCCCCGGCAAGTGAACGGCAAAAATGAACAGGTTATATCTCAAACAACTGAGAACCAACTGTCTCAAGACCTTCACTACCGGAGGTGAGGATGCTGACAGGCTGTTGACCGCTGTCACCACACCCAGGTTATCGCAATTAAAGCGAATCCTCTTGTTCCGAAGCAACGTACCCCACAATTCTACCGCTACCAGAATGGGAAACAATTCTAGGAGCAGCAGGTTTTTTGTAAAACCTAACTGCACCCAGCGCAACTGCACCCAGCGCCCTGGCCAGGCTTCCGCGCACCACTTACCTGCGAAGAAGGCCCCGAACCCACACGATCCTGCAGCATCCGTGAACAACTCCAAATCATGATTGCCTGAACTTTCGTCCATCCAAAGTGACCGTCCATTGAATTCTTCCAGAAAGGACAGCCACATGAGCAAATCTTGCTTATGTGCCGTTACCAGACGAACCCTGTGATGAGGCAGCTGAACGCCTGCAGTAGCCCTTGCCAATCGCCTGCAGAAAATCCGGCCCATGGGCATGATCCTGCAGGCGAAATTTAACTTCCCTAAAAGAGACTGTAGCTCTTGTAGGGTAACCTTCTTACAGCCAAGGACTCTTTTTATCGTACCCTGCAAATCGGTCACTTTGTCCTCGGGTAACCTGCATTCCATAGCAATGGAATCTATCGTGATCCCAAGAAATGTTATGATCGTCTGGGGGCCCTCCGTCTTTTCTTCTGCTAATGGAATGCCCAATCTGTCACATACCCACCTCATTGTGTTCAGTAAATGTGCACAATCACGTGACGCGGCCGGACCCACGAATAGAAAATCATCCAGGTAGTGAATGGCCGTCCGGAGCCCCGACTCGTCCTTCACCACCCATTCCACCAAAGAGCTAAACCGCTCAAAATAAGAACATGAAATCGAACAACCCATTGGTAAACAACGATCAACATAATAAACCCCCCTCCCAGAAACAACCAAGCAACCTGCAACTTGCGGGGTGGACCGGTAATAGTCGGAAGGCCGCTTCCACATCTGTCTTGGCCAACAAGGCGCCCTTCCCTGCACTTTTCACCAATCGGACCACCGCATCGAACGACGTGTAAACTACTGAGGAGGATTCCGGGTCAATCCCATCATTTACTGAAGCGCCTTTTGGATATGACAGATGGTGTATTAACCTAAATGAATTTGGCTCCTTTTTAGGAACCAGACCTAAAGGCGACACTACCAAATCTTCCACAGGGGGTTGCTGAAAGGGGCCGGACATTCTACCCAAACTCACCTCCTTCTCCAACTTCTGCGATACCACTTCCGGATGTGCCGTAACTGATTTTAAGTTGCGAAATGGGGGTTGCGAACTCGGAACCCCAAAGCTAGGGATTCTGAAACCCTCCGCAAACCCCATCCTCAAAAATTCAGCTACCTCCGTATCAGGGAATCTATTTAGGTACTGTTCCATCCTTGCTACCTTCACCGGACTCCTCCCTTTTTCCAGAGGAATCCGCGTACTGACCCTTTCCCCTTCTGGAGCATTTTGTAACCATATGACTTCCACCGCAGGCTGAGCATTCGTGCTTAAAGCGACATGTGCTCCCAAATTTGCATGCCCCTTCATTGAACTTCCAGCAGACCCCAGGCTTTCTATTGGCCAGCTGACCCGCTGGTCCAGGGCTGCTGGCCGTCCCCTGAAAGGGCTGATTTGCCCTTGTGCCTGGAATCATCAGGCTCATCCACAAATCAATGTTCTTATGATTCCACCTAATTCCTGGGTGAAAAGCCTTTTCCTGCCTGAATTGTTCATCATACCTCAGCCAAGCGTTTCCACCATACATCCTATGAGCCTCCCCGATCATATCAAAATAGCAAAAAAGTGCTGAACAGCACTCTGGTTGCTTCTCCCCTAGCACGCTCGCATATATCGCAAATGCTTGGTACCAGTTTTGGAACATCCTCGGTATCAAGCGATACCTCCTACGCTCTTCGTCCTCTTTTTTGGTCTCATCAATTCTACCCCTATCTAAATTGAACTTACCCAAAGGGAGCAATGAGAAAATCTCGATGTACTCCCCTTTCCAAATTTTTTCACGCACTTCTGGTTTCAAATGCTTTCCCATCGGCCCCCTCATACATAAGTAAATATCACCTTGCGCCTTATCTGATAAGCAAATCATTTCTGTATCCTTTTCTCCCGTCGTCTCAAGTGTCTGAGTCGACCCAGTAGCTGTCTGTACACTAGTCTGCCTTACCTGCGTCACTTCAGGAGGCGTTGCAACTACCGCCCTTTGCGCAGGCCCTGACCACGCTGCTACAGGAGTGGACCTCGTAGCCGTCTGACCTTGTAGGGTATCTCGAATACTCAACAATAACAACGTCATCATTGACAACGCCGCACCTGAACCTTCTCCTAAATTTGACATATTGCTCCCTATTTCCGGGTTAGGCCCCTCGCTTTCGCCACCCACCACTCTACTCACACCAGCATGTAAGGAATTGGTAGCTCTGTACATTGGCTCACCTCGCTGTACCGGATGGTCACCACGATCCTCCGGGACCCTCGGACTCTCCCTCCTCGGTCCCTCGTCCTCCCCGGACTCCTCGGATGCGGTATCGCCCGGGCGGGCCGATCCGCTGACATTCCTGTGCCGGTTGGCACCTCGCTCTCGGCCCCTTTCCGTGCCGTCGCTGTCCCTTCTCTGCTGTACCTCCGACTCGTGACCCCTGGAGGACTCGCCTCTTCCTGCCCTGCGGGGTGGAGATGGCGAATGGGGCCTGTTTCGGGTGGCTACCCTGCCCCCTTGGTCACGTGGCTGGCCGCTAGACCCCTTCCTCTGTGACCGCGGGGCTGTCTCCGGCGTGGTGGTCTTCACCGCCTGCTTCCCCTTGCCTGCACCTCTGCTCCCCGCTTGCTGGGCCTTCTTCCGGCTTGAGGCTGGTTGCATTGCGGCCTGCTGTGCCCTGGTGCTGCCGCCTCCCTTCTTCTGTGTCTCGCCTTTCTGCGGACGCCCAGCCGGGGTTGCTGGCGTGTGCTGTGCCCCTTGTGTTCCGTTTGGCTGTTCCTCGTTGGGCCCAGCGTCTTCCTGGCCCGTCATCCCATCACTGCTAGCGCTGGTGCCCGGTCGTTCCTCCTCCCTATGCGACTCCGGCTGCTCCGCCAGGCTTCCGCCTGCTGCTTTGCCTTTTTTCTTGGGGGGAGCCGGCGGTCCCTGAGACGGACTTCCGCTTCGCCTAGTCCCCCTGGGCGATGGGCTGGGGCTCAGCCGTTCCGGCGGCCGCGATATCCGCGCGTTGCTGCGCCCTCCGGGCTCTCCGTCCGCCCCACCCGCCATCCTGGTCATCTGTTCTGCGACCCATGAGGGGCCGCGGGCAGCAGCCTCCGTCCGGACCATCTGCAGCAAACTCTCCACGTCCTCCATCATGGGTAAAACAGGAGCAGCCAAACTTTCTCCTGTGAAACTTTCTCCTGTGTCTCCCTTCGGCCTCTGACTCCTCCCTTCCTTCCAGCTCCTTCTCTCTCTCCCAGCTCTGGCCTGTCCCGCCTCCTCCTACCACTTCCTGCCTCTTCTACAACACTTAACCCTCTCCCTGCCGGACTATGTCCAGCACTATCATGTTGGCCTTCCTTATGCTCCCTCCTGTCACTTATTCCAGGCCTTGCTGCACCCTGACACACAAACACACACACAGCAACCTGACACACAAACGCACACAGCACCCTGACACAGCAACACAGCACACACACAGCACCCTGACACACAAACGCACACAGCACCCTGACACACAAACGCACACAGCATTCTGACACAGCACACACACAGCACCCTGACACACAAACGCACACAGCACCCTGACACGCAAACACACACAGCAACCTGACACACAAACACACACAGCAACCTGACACAGCACACACACAGCAACCTGACACAGCACACACACCACACCCTGACACAGCACATACACAGCAACCTGACACACAAACACACACAGCAGCCTGACACACATACACATTCAGCAACCTGACACACAAACACACACAGCAACCTGACACACAGACACATTCAGCAACCTGACACACAAACACACACAGCACCCTGACACAGCAACCTGACACACAAACACACTCAGCAACCTGACACACAAACACACACCACACCCTGACACAGCACATACACAGCAACCTGACACACAAACACACACAGCAACCTGACACACAGACACATTCAGCAACCTGACACACAAACACACACAGCACCCTGACACAGCAACCTGACACACAAATGTTACACCCTGAAAAAGGGAATTATAAATAAGGACTCCATGAGCATGCTTCCTCTGCCTGCATCATGTCTGATGAGAATTTATTCAAATAAAATCATTTGTATAGCAAATAAAAGGTTTCCAATAAAAACTATTTCACAATAACATCCAGTTCTCGTCCATATAACAGTCATATAAAAGTGCAAATACAAAAGCATTTCTTGCTGAACAGATAAAGATGTATCAACTTTGCTGGCTGATCTTCATAACTGCATAGATTCCCTGTGACACGTGGTTCCAGCATGGCTGACTGCAGGGAGTCACTAAACACACATGTGGCTGCACACTAGCTCAGATGCATGTGCAATAAACATATTATTCCTACAGATGTGTGAGTTATAAGGCTTCATATGAACACACACATTACATACTGGCTGTGAGGCCTGATCTGCTCTTCTTCTGCAAATCACTAACATGGCTGAGCGCTGGTTGCCTAACATGTAGCACATATAGTACTGAAATGACTGAATTAGCTAGCTTTCTAATATACAGTATAACTCCCTGATAGATAACACATATACACTAAAATGGCTGAATGGCTAGCTGCCTGATATATAACACATATAGCACTGCTCAGTTTAACCACAGCAAATATCTGCTTCACATACATTTAACATGTTCATAAGTTGTTCATATAACACACAATAACTATCTAGCAAATCACTTAATTCACTTTGAGCTCAAAATATGGATAAAATACCTGAAAAAGGGAATTATAAATAAGGACTCCATGAGCATGCTTCCTCTGCCTGCATCATGTCTGATGAGAATGAGGCAGCCAAGCCATGAGCCTCCCCTTAGGTACTTTCCCCAGGTCAACAAGTTGCTAAACATAAACAGACTCAGGCAATAGATAGCCCAAATCCAGATCCTGTATTTCAGCCTGTTATCTCCACAGAAATTTCAAAGAAAAGGATTATTTTCCAATAGCTAATTGGGAAATTACTGCTTTACAGATTTTTCTACACAAAAATCAGTCTATTACACTCTCCCCTGCAAAATTAGATGGCGTCCCGACATCTACACATACTTTAACCTGACAATTTCTCAACCCCAGGCATTCTGGTAACTTATCTGCACTATACAGTGATCAATTTGGTTAGCTAAATCAACAGCACACAGCTACTCCTCATACATATTCTTAGAACTCTTCTTTAGGGTCTGAAATCTCTAACTATGCTTCATAACGAACACAGTTTGACTTCTAGTATGCCTGTAGAAATGTTGGTTGGTAGATCTGAAATGGATTTGACCACATTGTCATTGGTTCAACCCCTCTAATTGGCATGGGATAATACTGGTAAAGCATTTCATTGGCATTCACTACATTTTAGCATGTTGGCGTTCCCAGTTGGTCATAAGTAAAGACTTTAGGAGCTCGCCTTTCTCTCCTGGGTAAGCTATGGACTTGTGTGTGATCTTCAACTGAATTTGGAGATTGGGATACTAGAACCTCATCCTGCATCTCAACTGATTGTTCATCCTCCCTTGGATTATCTTCTTGCTCAACAGTCTCTTGTAGTATCTCAGGCTCACTTGTATTGGTCAAAGGAGCTTCTTCATCCAGTTCATTCAGTTCATTGTTAAGTGCAGATGTCTCTCGCTCACTATCCACTTGTGCATTAGTAGTCTCACTAATTCTATCATCATTGAGCTCTTGAGGCTGCGTTACCGGATGGTAATAGTACACATATTCTTCTTCCTCATCTTCTTCCTCTTGATTTGTGTCTTTGTGATCTAGCTCTTTCTTTCTTTCCTTCTGTTTAACTGGTGGTTTTGGTTGAACTTCCAGTGGTAAATAATCACATGGTAACAAGAGATTGCGATGCATGATCCTTGATCTTCCTCTACCCTGCTCAGGTTTGATTTCATAGACTGGGAGATCTTTTCCAACTTGACGAATCACAACATGAATGTTCTCTTCCCAATGACTACGGAGCTTTCCAGTACCTCCTCTAGGCGTCAGGTTTTTGACTAGGACACGGTCACCTGGACACAATACTGAGCTTCTTATTCTTCCATCATAATGTTTCTTACTTCTCTCTGTTGACTTTTTCATATTCTCTCGCACTATTTCGTATGCATCCTGCATTTCTTGTTTCCATTTTTCCATGTATGCTCGATGATCAGGTTTTCCTGTCTCTGAGGTAAGTCCAAATAAGAGGTCAATAGGCAATCTTGGAGATCTTCCAAAAAGGAGGTAAAAAGGGGAAAAGCCTGTTACTTCACATCGTGTGCAATTATATGCATAGACAAGCTTATTCAAAGATTCTTTCCAGTTTGTCTTCTGTTTCTCAGTAAGAGTCCTAAGCATCTGTAACAATGTTCTGTTGAATTGTTCCACTTGTCCATTTCCTTGGGGGTGATACGGTGTTGTCCTTGATCCTAGTACACCACAGTTCTTTTTCAACTGAGCAAAAAGCTGATTTTCAAATTCACCGCCTTGATCATGATGTATTCGCATTGGCATTCCATACTTTAGAGCATAATCGTTGAAGATTCGATCAGCAACTGTTTTAGCAGACTTTGAGGTGGTGGCATAAGCTTGAGCAAAACGAGTAAAGTGATCGATGATTATCAGGATATATTCATATCCACCTTTACATTTGTCTAAGTGGAGAAAATCTATTGACACAAGTTCAAATGGCTGTGTTGTCACAATACTTGTAAGAGGTGCTCGTGTTTCTTTGCATGGCATCTTTTGTTTCAAACAGGTACACGTTCTTGCCACATAATGTTCAACTTCCTTCTGCATGTAAGGCCAAAAGAATCTATCCCGGATCAATGATAGTGTTCTGTCAATACCTTGATGGCCCATCTCATCATGTAATTCCTTTAACACAGTAGCTTTGTATTCTTCAGGTAATACAAGTTGTGTCTTGTTCAATGTTCTTCTTTGGAGAATTCCTTTTTCATCAATATATGGTCTTTCCCAGTTGCGAAGTAGACACTTGCTTTGCTTGCTAAGAGTATTCAGTTCGTAACCTGATGGCTTATGGTTCTTCACCTTGCACTGTATTATTGGGCCAATGTGCTTGTCATCTTGCTGTGCTCGTCGAATTTCATCAACTGAAAATGGTTTACCTATTTCATCAATCACTCCTGTACTTTGGGTATCTGTAACTGCTAGGCAAACCCACGGTAGATTAGAGTCTTGAGCCTCAATAGCTTGGATTGTTGCTGCCACACAATCAGATGATAATTCTTCAGTACATTGTTCCATCACCCTCTCAATATTTAATGGCATTCTTGACAACGAATCTGCATCCACAGTTTCTTTACCAGGTCGGTAACGAATGGTGAAATGGAAATCTGCAAGTTCTGCTACCCATCTGTATCCAGTGGCGTTTAGCTTGGCACTCGATAGCACATATGTGAGTGGATTGTTATCAGTGTACACTGTGAACGTTGGTGCATAATACAGGTAGTCTCTAAATTTTTCTGTAATGGCCCACTTCAAAGCAAGGAATTCCAATTTTCCAGAGTGGAGATGGTAATTCCGTTCAGCTGCAGTTAAAGTCCGGGAGCCATAGGCTATCACACGAAGTCTTCCCTCTTGTTGTTGATATAGAACTGCACCGAGGCCTTGATTGGAGGCATCTGTGTGGAGGATAAACGGCTGGGAAAAATCTGGAAAACCAAGGACTGGTGGCTCAACTAGACAGTCTATCAATTCTTCCAAGGTACATTGATTTTTTTCCGTCCAGTTAATCAATTTATGTGATGACACTCCTTTTCTCTTCGTTGGAACTTTTCGTGTACTCATGCCGCTTTGTGGTATATGGTCTTCTGTGGTCCCTTTCAACAAATCATAAAGTGGTCCAGCAATACGAGAAAAGTTTGGTATGTACTGTCTGTAATAGCTTAACAAGCCCATGATGGCACGTAATTCTCCCACAGTGCTTGGTCTCTTCTCCTTTAAAGCTCTTACTGCAATAGTGTCAGCTGGATCCATCTTGCTACCTTCAGATGAAACAATTCTTCCTAAATAGCGCACCTCACGTTTAAACAGTTCACACTTCTTAGGCTTCAGTTTTATTCCATACTTCCTCAACCTCTGAAGTACTTCTCTGACATGATTCACATGTTCCTCAAATGACTGACTGTACACCAATGTATCATCCAAGTAGGGTATACATATGTTGTCTCGTACATCTTCCAAACATTCTTCCATGCAACGTTGGAAAGCTGCAGGTGCATTCATTAACCCAAAAGGAATTCTTATCCATTCATACAGGCCCCATGGAGTCACAAATGCAGTCAAGTGCCTGCTGTCTTCATCCATAAACCCTTGATGGTAGGCTTTTCCCTGATCCAGTAATGAAAACCATGAGTGGCCACCAAGGCTATCAAGGATGTCTTGTACTCGAGGAATTGGTTGTCTATCAGGGTGAGTCTTCTTATTCAGTTCTCTGAAATCTATGCACAAGCGTAAGCTACCATCTTTCTTTTCTTACGCAGACAACTGGTGAAGCATAAGATGAGCAGGATTTTTGTACCCATCCTTGCATAATAAGGTTGTGAAGATAGTCTTTCATTTCTTTATAGAGTGGCTTCGGTGTGGATATGTATGTGCGCGCCACAGGATTCATATCACTCAAGGAGATTCTTAACTTTAGCTTCTCAATGCTCACAATGTCATCATCTGATTTGGAGAAAGAGGAACATTCTTCCCGAAGTAGTTTCTGTACCACCTCTTTTTCTGGTTCACTCAAGTGGCTCAGGTCGATTGGTGGATCCCATGGAGTATCAGCAACTTGCTCGCTTCCTGCTTTTACTAGACTCACTGACACTGGAAGGCTTTTGTTGGGTTTCTCCAAGATGGTATCTGGATACACAGCTTGAACTTGCTGTACAGTACCTATTACAGTTCTTCCTAATATCTCAATGTCATGGTTAGTTGGGTTTTGTACAGTAAGGACAATATAAGGCAACACACCACTTCTCAGCATTACTAACGTCTCACAAAACTCAAGTCCTTCAGGCCACTGGGGACTGATATCTGGCTCAAAGAGAACTGTAGTGTCCTTAGTTAATGATTGTGTTTGCACCTTACAATCTATCTGAACAGAGGTGTGTCTTGGCACAATGACTTTCTCTTTGGTCGTTCTCACTACATAGTCGCATGGTTGCTCAGTTGTCACCATATCTATGAAGGCAGTGACACTTTCTCTCTCAAGGTTTGGGAAGGTGGCTCTTAGTGTCTCATGCAGTTGCTCTCTTTTTGTTGCTGATACTTGTGCTGTGGCGCTAGATTTAACCATTCGCTCAATAACATTAAAGCCTATGATAGGTTTGGAGAGCTTTCCACCCTTCATCACTAAGATGGGGACAACAAGTTCAGTGAGGTCATCATTATCTGTAGCTAATCCAAATGTAACTTCGATGAATCCTAAATAAGGGATGCTCTGTCCATTAGCAGCTGTGATCTTCAAATCCTCAGAAGCATCAAGTAACTCATAAATGTCTCTTAACTTCACATCTGGCAAATATCTCTTTTTCCATTCTTCATCGACAATTGATACTTGGGAGCCCGTATCCCATAATGCTCGTGTTCTATGCCCCTGTATGTAGCACTCAGCTATACACTGTTTCCCTACCAGAGTGACAAGGCGGGAATGACTATCCTCTTTTCTGGGGCTGCTGGCATGCACTGGTGGACCATGATACTGTCCACACGATTTCCTGTGTTTAGGCCAATGTTCAGCTTGACAGATTTTTGAACAATAGGTAGCTTTCTTACAAGATGTACATCGGCTGAGCTTCTGATCTCTCCCCTGAACACCACAGTGGAAACAATATGGTTGGGACATTCTTCTCCTATTGGTTACTCCCTGTCCCGTGGAAGTAACCATCTCCCATTTAAAGGATCATCTTTGTTTAGTCTTGTACCTCTCGCTTTACATCCTGCAAGGAAGTGCTCACTACTTCCACATCGGTAACAATGGCTGCAATATTCATTTCCATTTTGCTGACACCAAATACACTTTCTCAGAGGGGCATATGCTGAATAGAGTTGGGCCGAACCTCCGATTTTAGGTTCGCGAACCTGGTTCGCGAACTTCCGCGGAAGGTTCGGTTCGCGTTAAAGTTCGCGAACCGCAATAGACTTCAATGGGGATGCGAACTTTGAAAAAAAAAATAATTATGCTGGCCACAAAAGTGATGGAAAAGATGTTTCAAGGGGTCTAACACCTGGAGGGGGGGATGGCGGAGTGGGATACATGCCAAAAGTCCCCTGGAAAAATCTGGATTTGACGCAAAGCAGCGTTTTAAGGGCAGAAATTACATTGAATGCTAAATGACAGGCCTAAAGTGCTTTCAAACATCTTGCATGTGTATACATCAATCAGGTAGTGTAATTAAGGTACTGCTTCACACTGACACACCAAACTCATCGTGTAACGCACCGCAAACAGCTGTTTGTGTAGTGACGGCCGTGCTTTACTGGTGCGCACCATGGCGAGAGTGCAGGTTTTGGTGGCTTTACAGCCCATATGGTCACCTGGCTGATGTAGCTGAATGACAGAACAGTGACTGTCCAGCTGATCAAATTTGGTCTGACCACAATGAGGCAACGACCTTATTATCGTGGGTGTGCCCCCCGAGACACTCATCTAGGCGCCGGTCATTGCTCCATTGTGATACGCAAGCCCCTTCACCACGGCAAGGTAATGATCACGAAGGGGAATGGGCGCATGTACATGCCTTTTCTTTTGTTGTTGCAGCTGCCCGCAGTGCAGCCAGAAAAATTAGGCAGTCATGTACACGCACCCGAAAAATTATTACAGCGGCCGCTGCTAGCAGCGGCCTAAAAAATTCAGCAATCCGCCTGGAGTCCCGGACCCTGTTGGTGGTGGCGGAGAAGGTAGTCAAGCGGCCTGCAGGCAGACATGCTGTGTGGAGGGACTGGGAGCGACTTAGTCTTCTTGGGGCAGGCCAGGCAGCCAGTCACACGGCGTGCAGGCAGAGATGCTGTATGTGCGGGGACTGACTTAGTCTTGGGGCGGGCAGCAGCCCTCCGGGATCCATGCCTCATTCATTTTGATAAAGGTGAGGTACTTAACACTTTTGTGACTCAGGCGACTTCTCTTCTCTGTGACAATGCCTCCAGCTGCGCTGAAGGTCCTTTCTGAGAGGACGCTTGCGGCAGGGCAGGAGAGAAGTTGGATGGCAAATTGGGACAGCTCTGGCCACAGGTCAAGCCTGCGCACCCAGTAGTTCAAGGGTTCCTCATCGCTGTTCACAGCAGTGTCTACATCCACACTTAAGGCCAGGTAGTCGGCTACCTGCCGTTCCAGGCGTTGGTGGAGGGTGGATCCGGAAGGGCTACGGCGAGGCGTTGGACTAAAGAACGTCCGCATGTCCGACATCACCATGAGATCGCTGGAGCGTCCTGTCTTTGACTGCGTGGACACGGGAGGAGGATTAGTGGCAGTGGTACCTTGCTGGCGTTGTGCCGTCACATCACCCTTAAAGGCATTGTAAAGCATAGTTGACAGCTGGTTCTGCATGTGCTGCATCCTTTCCACCTTCCGGTGAGTTGGTAACAGGTCCGCCACTTTGTGCCTGTACCGAGGGTCTAGTAGTGTGGCCACCCAGTACAGCTCATTCCCCTTGAGGTTTTTTATACGGGGGTCCCTCAACAGGCAGGACAGCATAAAAGACGACATCTGCACAAAGTCGGATCCAGTACCCTCCATCTCCTCTTGCTCTTCCTCAGTGACGTCAGGTAAGTCAACCTCCTCCCCCCAGCCGCGAACAATACCACGGGAAGGTTGAGCAGCACAAGCCCCTTGCGATGCCTGCTGAGGTTGTTCTCCTGCCGCTGTCCCCTCCTCCTCCTGCTCCCCCAAAGAAACACCTTGCTCATCATCCTCTGAGTCTGATTCGTCTTCTGCACACGACTTCTCTTCTTCCTCCTCCTCCCCCCTCTGTGCTGCCGCAGGTGTTGAGGAAACAGCTGGGTCTGATGAAAATTGGTCCCATGCCTGTTCCTGCCGTAATGGTTCCTGGTCACGCTCATTCACAGCTTCATCCGCCACTCTACGCACAGCACGCTCCAAGAAGTAAGAGTAGGGAATTAAGTCGCTGATGGTGCCCTCACTGCGGCTCACCAGGTTGGTCACCTCCTCAAACGGCCGCATGAGCCTGCATGCATTCTCCATCAGTGTCCAGTTGTCGGGCCAGAACATCCCCATCTTCCCAGACTGTTTCATTCTACTGTAGTTGTAGAGGTAGTGGGTCACGGCTTTCTTCTGTTCTAGCAGGCGGGAGAACATGAGCAGGGTCGAGTTCCAGCGAGTCGGGCTATCGGAAATGAGGCGTCTCACCGGCATGTTGTTTTTGCGCTGAATTTCCGCAAAGCGTGCCATGGCTGTGTAAGACCGCCTCAAATGCCCACAGAACTTCCTGGCCTGCTTCAGGACATTCGCTAAGCCAGGGTACTTTGCCACAAATCTTTGAACCACTAGATTCATGACATGTGCCATGCAGGGTATGTGTGTCAGCTTCCCCATATGCAAAGCGGCAAGCAGATTGCTACCGTTGTCGCACACCACGTTGCCTATCTCCAGGTGGTGCGGGGTCAGCCACTCATCCACCTGTTTCTTAAGAGCAGCCAGGAGAGCTGCTCCAGTGTGACTCTCCGCTTTGAGACAAGCCATGTCTAAGATGGCGTGACACCGTCGTACCTGGCATGCAGCATAGGCCCTGCGGAGCTGGGGCTGTGTAGCTGGAGAGGAGAACTGCCACTCAGCCAAGGAGGAGGAGGACAGCGAAGAGCATGTAGCAGGAGGAGAGGAGGTGGCAGGAGGCCTGCCTGCAAGCCGTGGAGGCGTCACAATTTGGTCCGCTGCGCCCTGCTTGCCATCGTTCACCACCAGGTTCACCCAATGGGCTGTGTAGGTAATGTAGCGGCCCTGCCCGTGCTTGGCAGACCAGGCATCCGTGGTCAGGTGTACCCTTGACCCAACGCTCTTCGCAAGAGATGACACCACTTGCCTCTCAACTTCACGGTGCAGTTGGGGTATGGCCTTTCTCGAAAAATAAGTGCGGCCTGGCATCTTCCACTGCGGTGTTCCGATGGCCACAAATTTACGGAAGGCCTCAGAGTCCACCAGCCGGTATGGTAACAGCTGCCGAGCTAACAGTTCCGCCACGCCAGCTGTCAGACGCCGGGCAAGGGGGTGACTGGCCGAAATTGGCTTCTTCCGCTCAAACATTTCCTTCACGGACACCTGACTGCTGCTGTGGGCAGAGGAGCAGGAACCGCTCAAGGGCAGAGGCGGAGTGGAGGAGGGTGCCTGTGAAGGTGGAAGGGAGAAAGCGGCAGAAGCAGATAATGCACCTGATGGAGGAGGAAGAGGAGAAGGAGGGTGGCTTTGCTTTTGTGTGCTGCTGCTGCTTTTGCTCAGGTGGCCATCCCATTGCTGTTTGTGCCTTTTCTCCAGGTGCCTTCGTAAGGCACTTGTCCCTACGTGAGTGTTGGCCTTTCCACGGCTCAATTTTTGTTGGCAGAGCGAACAGATGGCTTTGGTCCGATCTGAGGCACACACATTAAAAAATTTCCACACCGCTGAGCCACCCTGGGATGTGGGCACTATGGGGACCTCAGCAGCTGATGCTGAAGGGCAAGTTGGCTGGCTGTACATAGGTGGCAATACATGGTGCCGGACACTGCCACCAGCTGTTTCTGACGAAGAGCTGCCCCAGCTTCTTTCAGCAACTTCTCTCCTCCTCCTACTCTCTGACTCCCCCTCTGAACTGTCCCCCTCTTCATCTCCTCTATTGGGTACATACAGAGGATCCCTATCATCGTCATCATCGTAATCATCCTGCCCAGCTTCGCTTGCCTCAGACAAATCCAAACATGCACCAACATCAGTAGGTCCTTCATCCTCCTTACACGTTACATCCATAATGTTGCCGCGTAACTCAGACATATGAGCTGGTGAAAAATCATCTGGCTGTAACAACAATGGCTGTGCATCAGTGATTTCACCACTAAATAATTCTTGCGAAGTGTCAAATGCAGCGGAAGTGGTGCTAGTAGTAGCACTGGTGGCTGAGCAAGATGAGGTGTTCTGTGTCGCTAAATACTCAACCACGTCCTGACAATCTTGGGAGGTGATGGGACGTGCCTTCTTCCGAGCACTGTACTGTGGGCCAGGTCCACACGAAATTACATTTACACGACCTCGCGCAGACCTGCCGGGTGGCCTTCCTCTGGCTCTGCCACTACCTCTTCCTCTACCTGTTTTGTCCATATCGGGTATGCACGGAGTGGTATATCACACTGCGTGCACTCACGTAGGTAAGTGGGTTCACTTAACTGCACAGGTATGCGCACTGATGCGGTGGGTTCACTGAACAGAACAGGTATGCAGTGGCGGGTTCACTAAACAGAACAGGTATACAGTGGCGGTTCACTAAACAGAACAGGTATGCAGTGGCGGGTCCACTGAACAGAACAGGTATGCAGTGGCGGGTTCACTTAACTGCACAGGTATGCGCACTGATGCGGTGGGTTCACTGAACAGAACAGGTATGCAGTGGCGGGTTCACAGAACAGGTATGCAGTGGCGGGTCCACTGAACAGAACAGGTATGCAGTGGCGGGTTCACTAAACAGAACAGGTATGCAGTGGCGGGTCCACTGAACAGAACAGGTATGCAGTGGCGGGTTCACTAAACAGAACAGGTATGCAGTGGCGGGTCCACTGAACAGAACAGGTATGCAGTGGCGGGTTCACTAAACAGAACAGGTATACAGTGGCGGTTCACTAAACAGAACAGGTATGAAGTGGCGGGTCCACTGAACAGAACAGGTATGCAGTGGCGGGTTCACTAAACAGAACAGGTATGCAGTGGCGGGTCCACTGAACAGAACAGGTATGCAGTGGTGGGTTCACTAAACAGAACAGGTATACAGTGGCGGTTCACTAAACAGAACAGGTATGCAGTGGCGGGTCCACTGAACAGAACAGGTATGCAGTGGTGGGTTCACAGCACAGGTATGCAGTGGTGGGTTCACAGCACAGGTATGCAGTGGTGGGTTCACAGCACAGGTATGCAGTGGTGGGTTCAGAGCACAGGTATGCAGTGGTGGGTTCAATGAACAGGTATACAGTGGCGGGTCCACTGAACAGAACAGGTATGCAGTGGTGGGTTCACAGCACAGGTATGCAGTGGTGGGTTCACAGCACAGGTATGCAGTGGTGGGTTCACAGAACAGGTATGCAGCCAGACAGGAACAAGCTAAGCCTAACTAATCTTTCCCTGAGAGACAGTCTGCAGCAGCTCGCCCTACTCTGACTAATGCAGGCACACGAGTGGCCGTAATGGCCGCCGCTGCCTGCCTTATATAAGGGGGGGTGGGGCTCCAGGGGCTAGTGTAGCCTAATTGGCTACACTGGGCCTGCTGACTGTGATGTAGAGGGTCAAAGTTGACCCTCCATGTGCATTATGGGGCGAACCGAACTTCCGCAAAGGTTCGCCTGCGGGACGCGAACGCGAACCACTGAAGTTCGCATGGAACCGTTCGCAGGCGAACCGTTCGGCCCAACTCTAATGCTGAAGAAGGATATAGGCGTTGAGGTCTAAACCTTTGTTGATAGGGGGTAGTGGCCATCTGTCTCGGTTCTTGGGGAAACAAACAGCTTTCTGGAGAATACTGTAACTGTTGAGGGGGTATGCACTCCTTTACTGCAGGTGGTGTCTGTTACTGTGTCTGGACAGTGGTAGGTTGTTGAATCGATTCTCTGATCTGTGCAACTTCCGCACCCAGGTTTTTTTTAATAAAGCTAGGTCAGAACGCATTTCTTTCAGTTCACTTAGTACCTCAGATTGAGTGTTACTAGTTTGGCACATGTGAGTGCTTTTACCTTTTGTAGCTGTAGGTGTCTCTGATTGGACTGAGTGCACTGTGGCTGGTCGTTGTTGGGTGAGTAGCTTCTTTTTGTTCTGTCTCTCTGCTTCATTTGCACAGGCAATATTGAGTTTCTCCAGGAGCAGTTCATCACTTGTTGTTGTTTGCTGCAGGAATGGTTGAAGGTCACTTCTGATGTTGTCATTTTGCAAACCTGTTAAGACAGTGTGAAGAAACATACTCTGTACCAGTACAGGATCATATCTTAGACCAGATTCTGCCTCCTGGGAAGCAAACAGGATTTTTTGTCTTAAATCAAAGGCACGGATCAAGAAAGTCTGTGGGTCTTCTTTACTGCTTTGTACCTCTGAGGTCAGTTGTTTGTACAATTCTGTTGCACCCTTCTCTTGGTAATGAGATCTGAGAATTCTCCTCAAAGTGGGCAAAGTAAGGTTGGTCTTACCCTCCAGGTAGCTGCGCAGCTGCAAATCTGGTGCTATTGCCCTAATTACTGCATCAACAATTTCTATTTCAGGAAACCCCTTGCTGATTCCCTGCTCAATTTGGTGGGCTAAACTAGAAAAAGTCAGTTTGTCCTTTTGGCCTGGCTGACCTATCTGACCTGATATTTTAAATTCTCTACCCCACTGCAAAGGAACATGATGCTAGAAAGTCTGCTGAGCGGGAACATGGCCTTCATTCAAACACTTATCTCCTCCCCTCACTGACTTTTTTGCTTCACTGATCTGATTTCTCTGCTCCTGCAGTGATAACGTTAATTTCAATTGTAGTGCTTCTATCTCTTTTTTCAACTGTTCAGCTTCTGAGAGAGGAACTATCTGTCCCTGTACCACATCTGCCTGTGTCTCCTCTGAAGCTGCCTGCTTTTGTACACTATCCCCATAAGATTGTTGAAGCTCTTTCACTTTATCCTGTAGCATGAGTAACTCAGACATGCCCTGATCCTCAAGTTCACATAACTCTTCCCTCTCCAGATACCTCATAATATGCACGATTATAAATGACCGACTTTTATCTACTACATTTTTAGATGATGGACCAGCAATAGATAAAAAGTCACATATTTCCAGCAAAGCATCTTTGGATAATGCATACAAGGCACCGCCCACTTGTACTTTCAAGTCCTCAACACCCGATGATTCCATCTCGATTCCTAGCCCTGGGACAAATTTAGTCTGATGGTCAACCTTTTCCTGTAGGATAGACAGCGCAGCTCTCCTGGCACTATTCGTTAACCTCAGATCACATGCAAGTCTCTCCTTCCACAGCTGTTGAACCACCACGACCACTCTGTTCTCTCTGGCAATCAGTGTGTTCGAAGTTGAATGATGATTAGGGATGTCTGTCTGGGCAGCTAATCCTCATCACATTCATCTCGGTGGGACCTCCAAAATGTTACACCCTGAAAAAGGGAATTATAAATAAGGACTCCATGAGCATGCTTCCTCTGCCTGCATCATGTCTGATGAGAATTTATTCAAATAAAATCATTTGTATAGCAAATAAAAGGTTTCCAATAAAAACTATTTCACAATAACATCCAGTTCTCGTCCATATAACAGTCATATAAAAGTGCAAATACAAAAGCATTTCTTGCTGAACAGATAAAGATGTATCAACTTTGCTGGCTGATCTTCATAACTGCATAGATTCCCTGTGACACGTGGTTCCAGCATGGCTGACTGCAGGGAGTCACTAAACACACATGTGGCTGCACACTACCTCAGATGCATTTGCAATAAACATATTATTCCTACAGATGTGTGAGTTATAAGGCTTCATATGAACACACACATTACATACTGGCTGTGAGGCCTGATCTGCTCTTCTTCTGCAAATCACTAACATGGCTAAGCGCTGGTTGCCTAACATGTAGCACATATAGTACTGAAATGACTGAATTAGCTAGCTTTCTAATATACAGTATAACTCCCTGATAGATAACACATATACACTAAAATGGCTGAATGGCTAGCTGCCTGATATATAACACATATAGCACTGCTCAGTTTAACCACAGCAAATATCTGCTTCACATACAGTTAAAGAGGTACTGTAAGGGTCTACAGTGCTCACCACCTGTGTGTAGCTAATGTCCACATTATAGGGGAAAACCTGGCTTTTATTAGCATTTGTATTGTATTTATTTAGATTTTCCCCCTTTAATGTTGAAGCCACGCCCACCAGATCCTCAGCTCCGCGGCAGCATATTAATTAGCCCTAGCCAGATTGCCTCATGGGTAGTGACGTATGGAGCTGTCATAAGAAGCTCTTGCCGAGTAGGGGGAAGGAAAAAAAAGCAGAGGAAGAACGGATCCCTGCACAGCTCAGAATGCTCGCTGTCTGTGTGATCAGCTGAGCTGATTACTATCTCTACTACATGACAGGCAGACTTGCCCAGACGCTCTCCCTTCCCCCTTACTGCTAATTTATGAGCATGTCCTCCGTTCCAGCACAGTTGGATGTCTTTGTCCACTCTCTCCTCCTGAAGCCTGCAGCAGCGTCTGTCTCCCTCCTGCTTGCAGAGTTCAGTGTATACTTCTGTATATTGTGTGTATAATGTGTCGTTTCTCCTCTGCTCTCTAGCTGTCATCAGCTGCCTGGTGTATTGTACTAAATGCAGCTATAAAGCATGTCATTTGAGGAACTCTGCAGCCAAGCAGATTAGGAGAGTACACCAGGCTGCTCTGATGACAGCAAGTGAGGAGAAAAGCAGGGTATGCAGGAGTATACACTGCACTTTGCAAATAGGGTTGCCAGGTGTCCGGTTTTACACCGGACAGTCCGGTTTTTGGCCCCTGTGTCCGGTTTAAAAAAACATGCTAAACCGGACAATTAAGTTGTCCGGTTTTAGAGCCCCCCGCAGCGCAGGAGGAGAACAGCGCAGCAGAGAGAGAGCTGGGAGCAGCGGTGGAGAAGGGGGGCAATCTCCCCCCCCCATCCCTCACCTTAGGGTGCTCTCTCTCCCCCGCTGTCTCCTCCAATATGCTGTGCAGGCTGGCGGGTGGCTGCGGGCGCAACTTACCTCTGTGTCGCTCCAGCGCCGGAAGTTCGGGTCCCGCAGCCGCTGAGAGAGATTTGACTCAAAAAAGATCCGGATCAAAGATCCGAATCATTCATGAGCCGGACAACACTATCAGTCTGAATAGTGTTGTCCGGCTCATGAATGATTCGGATCTTTGATCCGGATCTTTTTTGAGTCAAATCTCTCTCAGCGGCTGCGGGACCCGAACTTCCGGCGCCTGCGACAGAGGTAAGTTCCGCCCGCCACCCGCCAGCCTGCTGCACATGATGGAGGAGACAGCAGGGGAGAGAGACAGCACCCTAAGGTGAGGGAAGGCAAGGGGGGGGAGATTGCCCCCCTTCTCCACCGCTGCTCCCAGCTCTCTCTCTGCACTGTTCTCCTCCTGCGGGGGGGGGGGGGGGCACCTGGCTACCTATTCTGGGCACATATAGCCCCTGGTTACCTATTCCGGGCACATATACCCCCTGGCTACCTATTCCGGGCACATATACCCCCTGGCTACCTATTCTGGGCACATATAGCCCCTGGCTACCTATTCCGGGCACATATACCCCCTGGCTACCTATTCTGGGCACATATAGCCCCTGGCTACCTATTCTGGGCACATATACCCCCTGGCTACCTATTCTGGACACATATAGCCCCTGGCTACCTATTCTGGGCACATATAGCCCCTGGCTACCTATTCTGGGCACATATAGCCCCTGGCTACCTATTCTGGGCACATATAGCTCCTGGCTACCTATTCTGGGCACATATACCCCCTGGCTACCTATTCTGGGCACATATACCCCCTGGCTACATATACTGGGACATATATACCCCTGCCTACGTATACTGGGACATTTACACCCCTGCCTACATATACTGGGACATATATACCCCCTGGCTACATATACTGGGCACATATATCCCTGGCTACATATACTGGGAACACTGGCTGTTTGTCATTATGTGCATTTAGTGGTGAAAAGCTGTCTCTTTTGTGCATTTACTGGTGAAAAGCTGTCTCTTATTATGTGCATTTACTGGTGAAAAGCTGTGTCTTATTATGTGCATTTACTGGTGAAAAGCTGTCTCTTGTGCATTTACTGGGGAAAAGCTGTCTCTTATTATGTGCATTTACTGGCGAAAAGGTGTCTCTTATAATGTGCATTTACTGGTGAAAAGCTGTCTCTTATGTGCAGTTACTGGTGAAAAACTGTCTCTTATGTGCACTGGACCAGTACTACTGGTGAGGACAGTTAGTGACATGGCTATGTACTCTGTAATGTGCTGCAGAAGATGTCAGTGCGATATAAATACTATAAATTTTTTTTAAAAAAAGCCCATTGCTTAGCCCCACTCTACATAAAAGTGCGCTTCTGACTCCGCCCCTAACTCCACCCCTAACTCCACCCCCTGTCCGGTTTTCTCCATCAGCCGACCTGGCAACCCTATTTGCAAATAGGACAGGAACAGATGCTGCAGGAGGGGGAGTGCAATTGCAATTAGCATTGGGCAAGTAGGAGGGATGCACAATGGCTGTTAGCTGTACTTTATACAAGGAAGGGGGGGGGGGGGTTTAAAGAGAAACTCCGACCAAGAATTGAACTTTATCCCAATCAGTAGCTGATACCCACTTTTACATGAAAAATATAATGATTTTCACAAACAGACCATCAGGGGGCGCTGTATGACTGATTTTGTGCTGAAACCCCTCCCACAAGAGGCTCTGGTACCGTACGGTACTCTGGGCAAACTGCCACAATGTAACAATGACACACACAGGAAATGGCTGTTTATAGCTGTCTGTTAAAGCCAGAACAGCTACATAATCTGCCCACAGTAACAATGTCACCATGTAATACATGTCAGAATGTGAATCTGGGAGAGGAAAGATTTTACAATGAGCAAACTCTGACTAAATCATGTATACATAATTATTGTAAAAATTAAGCACCTTTTTATATTAAATTATTTTCACTGGAGTTCCTCTTTAAACTGTGGCCACATACATATAGGGGGATGGATCTCTAGAGCACAGGAATAGTTAAAGAGAACCCGAGATGGAGTCATATGGTGTACTTTGGTCTTCCTCTAGCCCCATGAGGTGTGGGGGGGTCCCTCTTCAGCCCCTCCATTCACTTGTAATAGCTTCTGGTAGTGTGACCACTCGTGGGGTTCTGCGCATGCGCGTCATGGTGCACCTGCATCCTCTGTCATGCTCCTGCAGCCGGAAACCTGTGCCTGCGCAGTAAGGCTGCACAGAATGTTCCTGCGCACAGGAGCCTGTTGTGGGGGGCAGGCGGCCATGCCGCGCATGCGCTCTACCCCACAACTGCCAGATTACCAGGAGCTATTGCAAGTGAACGCAGAGGACGGCAAGGGACCCCACATCTCATGGGGTGGAGGAAGACCTAGGAAAGTATAAACACACCATATGACTCCATCCTAGTTACTTTAAAAGGAAGCATCCAAGTACATTAAAAAAAGGAGATCTACTTACCTTGGGCTTCCTCTAGCCCCTGGCAACCGTCCTGTGCTCTCGCCATATCTCTGGTGGCTCCTGGTCCCCTCCGGTGCAGGACCCCTATAGATGCTCAGCAGGCCGTCCTCTACTGCGCCTGCGCGAGCACCGCTGTCAATCACGCACATGTGGTCCAGAGTGTTCTACGCAGGCACAGAACTATTGCGCTTGCACAGAACACTCCAGACCACTTGTGCATGATTGACAGCGGTGCTCACACAGGTGCAGTAAAGGATGACCTGCTGAGGTCTGTATCTGCACCGGAGGGGACCAGGAGTCACTGGAGATGAGGCGAGGGACATATTGGCAACCAGGGGCTGGAGGAAGCCCCAGGTAAGTAGATCTCTTTTTTTTTTGTACTCAGATGCTTCCTTTACGGGAACCAAGCATCTGCAATTACAATTAATTTTTAAAAATGAGCCCTATAATGGAGGTTTATATGATTGTACTGGGGGGGGGGGCTGTTGGGTAAAGCAGCATTACCTACCTATGGTGGGATCATGGGCCACATAGCAAAACTTTCATGGGGCCCTCAGATGTAGGTACTTGAGCACTGCCACCTGCTTCTACCCCATGGAGTTATTTGGGTAATTTACATTCTCATGCAATCAACACTACACATAGTTCATGGGCACTGAGATATAGGCAGAGGAACACAAGAAAGTTAATGGTGAATACATTAGTACCACCTGCCCCCCCCCCTCCTCCCCACTTTGCTCCAGGGCCCCATAGCAGCTGCTATGACGGCTATGGCTATTGCTACGCCCTTGTATGGTGTTCACTATCTGCTCCACACACAGGCTGCACAGCGCCTGCATTTAAATTTTCCTGGTGCCATCATGTGCATACCTGCAGCAATACATGCCAGGTGGGGTAGTCGGTGGATGCAAGTACCTATCTGTAATTGCATCCATGGACTACATATCCCAGCATGCATTGCAGCAGGTGGTGGGCAGCCACCACCAGGAAAATTAAAATGCAATGCTGTGCAGTCTTTCTGGGGAGAAGATTGCGACCACCATATGGGTGGGAGGCCACAGGAGCAGCCCACCATAGGTATGTAATGTCGCTCTCCCCAACCACCTTGACTCCCCCATCCCAAAGGCACACTTATACAAACCTCCATAAGGCCTGGAACCCACTACAAAGCAATATTGCTAATTGCAATCGCTAGCGTTTTTAATGAGCATTTTCTAGCGATTTTAAAAAGTGTCAGCTTTTTGCCAGCGATTTGAGATTAGCGTTTTTAATTGTGATTGGTCCTTTTAATTTTATTTTACAGTGTGCAGTAATTTAAAAACACTAGCAAAATCGCTCTGTGTCGGTTTTGCCGAGCGATTACACCAGCGTTTATATACTTTACATTGCAGAAACGCTAACGCTAAAAATTCTGCATGTCCTGTGTATGCGATTTGGATAGTTGTGCGTTTAGGGAAATCGCTACCGTTTTGAAAGGCACTTTAAAATCCAGAGGATTCCCCCTGCCGAGGCGATTATCGCCCTAGAGATTTTTTTCCTTGCAGTGCCACTGCAAAGAGACTCTGTAACCAAAAAAAGTTCCCCTGGGGGGTACTCACCTCGGGAGTGGGAAGCCTCAGGGTCCCAATGAGGCTTCCCCCACCCCTGTAGCTGCAGGCAGTCGAGCTCTGACCCCCGAAGTGTCCGGAATCCCCCCTCAACAAGCCCGATAAGCTCTGATATATTTACCTTCCCTGGCTCCAGCGGAGGAGCTGTTGCAGCTCTCAGCACGGAGATAGGCGGAAATAGCCGATCTCTGTCGAGTCTGCTCTACTGCGCAGGTGCAGGAGACTTGCGCCTGCACAGTAGAGCGGGCCGACACAGATACTGCGCCTGCGCTGGAGCCGGGAAGGTAAATATTTACATGCCCGCTGTTCGGAGGGGCACAGCGAGACCGCCGTGGGACACAGGAGGATGAGGGAAGCCTTGATAGGATCCGGAGGCTTCCCCCACCCGAGGTGAGTACACCCCAGGGGAGTTTTTTTAGTTTCAGAGTTTCTTTAACCTGTTTAGATATTTGGATGTGAATTTCATATCCTGATTCGCCCTCCTGTGCATTCCAAGATGTGAAATACACGTCCTGCACTTTTGAGCCCCTCCACACGCTTGTGCGGATGCACACGCGGTCTCATAAGCACTCCCTTTCTTCCCGCGTATGCATGCTCATGCGCTCACTTAAAGGGCAACTGAAGGGAGAGGTATATGGTGGCTGCCATGTTTATTTCCTTGTAAACAATACCAGTTGCCTGGCTGTCCTGCTGATCTATTTGGCTGCAGTAGTGTCTGAGTAACAGAAACAAGTATGCAGCTAATCTTGTCCGATCTGCCAATAATGTCAGAAACAGCTAATCTGCTGCATGCTTGTTCAGGGTCTGTGGCTAAAATTATTAGAGTCAGAGGATCAGCAGAGCTGCCAGGCAACTGGTACTGCTTAAAAAGAAATATGGCAGCCTCCATATACCTTTCATTTCAGTTGTTCTTTATATGTGAATGACTGCTGCACTCATTCATGTAAACAGAAAAAAAAAAAAACAGTTAAAAAAAAAGTTTTAAAGTCACAGTGTCCCCATTGAACAATGAAGTGGTTACTCCCCCGAAAAGTAGAAATGCCTACCTAAAGGGGCCCATACACTCAGCCGATTTTCTGGCCGACCGATCCCGATCGATTGATCGTTTGCAAATCGGTTGGCCAATCGACCGATCGATGGCCGATTTCGATCGATTTTCATCGAACTGGCAGGGTGGAAAATTTAGGTCGATCTGATGAGATTGCTTATCAGTTTGCATTGGCCTTAATGGAAATCTGATGGCAAAAAAATGCCATCAGATCGAATTTCAATAGATTTCAAACTGAAATCTATTGGAATTCTATCCTGGTAAAAAATGTTCTAAAAACGCATCAGATAGATCATCAGATGCATTTCTTATCTATCTGCTGCCAGTCTGACGAGTGTATGGGCACCTTAACTAATTAACCTCTTGTGTCACCTACATGTAAGCATAGTCTTAAGATCAGTGGACACTTGTAATGGTTGCCGCCCGTAGCAATCGTATGCGATCAGTTTTGAGACCCAATGCTGTACAGATACATTACTGTGTTGTTGCCCAGCATTGTATCTGGAGTCCCCAAACTGTGCGCCATAGCGATTGGATCCAATCGCTACAAACGCACAGGCTGGCAATAATGGTACGCCCTGGCTCAGATGTACATCACTTGAGCTTATAGACACAGATGTCCTGGCACCCTAGACTTAGCCCTCCATGAACCTACAAACTCCTGTTGAACCACTGGATGTCCCAGCTGTCACTTCTCCCTTACTTCTCTTGCCTGTCATAGCTACAGGTGTCCCTTTGCATTAGTTAGCCAGAGATACCCTCGGGATTAAGCAGCCAGTGGTGCCCTCAACTGAAGGGAGATCTTGTCAGTGGAATGCAGAGAGCTGGGGGAGTAACCTCTCATTTACACTGTCATCAGGACTCTGCATAGGGTAGGAGGGAGGGAGGTACTAGAGAGGGAGGGAGCCGCCTTTCCATCATCAGGCGCCTGTAGGCACGTGCCTACAGTGCCTTATGGTAAATCCGGCCCTGAGTATGCCACATTCCCAACTAGTGATGAAATATGGCATGTAGGGTATCATTTGAACCAGAATAAGAAAAATAATATATTCTGAGGTGCTTTATAACTGTGGCACTTGTTTTCTTTTATTCAGAGGGGGGGATGAAGCAGGCAGCAACTATTTCATGCACAGTCCTTCAGGCTGAAATTTGATACACACAGAAATAGACCCAATCTACTTACTCCTCTATTCCCGTTTATCATAATAAAATATCCATTCATTAGCCCTGCAACCATTATTAACAGAAATTGTTTTACACCTGCCTTCCATTGCTTTACATATACAGACAACACTCTCATCTTTTAGGCTCCTATAAACAATTTCCAATTAGCTACCTAAATTAATTGCACATACAGTACACTACATTTTTCATAATGTCCTATGACTTCCACCTTCTTTTTACTACTTTATTCAGCTAAAACATTACAATACACTACTCAGCATCTACAGCTGATTCCCTGTCTGCTTCTCTTCACACATCTGCATATTACACTGTTTGGTCTTCTGCAAATTGTCAGTTAGGAAAAAAAAAAGAGGAGGGTGTAACAACCTTCACTGTGGGCGTGTTTTCAACTGCTAGAGTGAAGAGAAAAAAAACTTGCTAATCCTGCCAGAAGTAAACAGGGATCCTCCCACACTGTCTATGGCATTTTTACAGCACTTTGCTATCAGAGTTTAGGAGATTTATTAGTCGCTTCTTCTTATCTATATACCTCAATCACTCTCATATACCACTTTTAAGGGAATATTTTATTCTGCTTACAGTTCCTCTTTAACATGTTCATAAGTTGTTCATATAACACACAATAACTATCTAGCAAATCACTTAATTCACTTTGAGCTCAAAATATGGATAAAATACCTGAAAAAGGGAATTATAAATAAGGACTCCATGAGCATGCTTCCTCTGCCTGCATCATGTCTGATGAGAATGAGGCAGCCAAGCCACGAGCCTCCCCTTAGGTACTTTCCCCAGGTCAACAAGTTGCTAAACATAAACAGACTCAGGCAATAGATAGCCCAAATCCAGATCCTGTATTTCAGCCTGTTATCTCCACAGAAATTTCAAAGAATAGGAATATTTTCCAATAGCTAATTGGGAAATTACTGCTTTACAGATTTTTCTACACAAAAATCAGTCTATTACACAAACACACTCAGCAACCTGACACACAAACACACACCACACCCTGACACAGCACATACACAGCAACCTGACACATAAACACATAAAGCAACCTGACACACAGACACATTCAGCAACCTGACACACAAACACACACAGCAACCTGACACACAAACACACACAGCAACCTGACACAGCACATACAGAGCAACCTGACATGCAAACAAACACCGCACCCTGACACAGCACATACACAGCAACCTGACACACAAACACACACAGCACCCTGACACACATACACACACATCTCCCTGACACACAAACACACACAGCTCCTTGACACATAAACACACACAGCTCCTTGACACACAAATACAGCACCATGACACACAAACACACACAGCAACCTGACACACAAACACACACAGCAGCCTGACACACAAAAACAGCAACCTGACACACAAACACACATTCAGCAACCTGACAGACAAACACACACAGCAACCTGACACATAAACACACACAGCAACCTGACACATAAACACACACAGCAACCTGATAGACAAACACACACAGC
This sequence comes from Hyperolius riggenbachi, assembly GCF_040937935.1. Lineage (NCBI taxonomy): Eukaryota > Metazoa > Chordata > Amphibia > Anura > Hyperoliidae > Hyperolius > Hyperolius riggenbachi. Next base: position 399,127,264 of record NC_090648.1, on the reverse strand, counting down.
AACCTGCCGAGGCGCCAGCAGAATAAAACAAGGACCAAAATAAAAACAATAAAATCAGGGAGGTAAGGGTGGACTTACCTCCCCAGAAGCCAAACACAACCACTGTGATTAGTATAGACAAAAATTTAATCTGTACTCCAGTAAAAGAATTGCAACACGCTTTGCGGGTCTCAAGCTCGCTTCCTCAGGCAAAATACAAGAAAGGAGCAGCATATGTGGTCAGTAGAAGAGCCAGGCACTGCTGTCCTACTGACCACATATGCTGCTCCTTTCTTGTATTTTGCCTGAGGAAGAGGGCTTGAGACCCGCATAACGCGTTGCAATTGGTTTACTGGAGTAAAGATAATTTTTTTTTCTATACTAATCGCAGTGGTTGTGTTTGGCTTCGTTGGAGGTAAGTCCACCCTTACCCCCCCTGATTTTATTGTTTTTATTTTGGTCCTTGTTTTATTCTGCTGGCGCCTCTGTAATTACTGCATACTGTTATCCACCTGGTGGATGGGTGTGAACACCCCTTCTTTTTCTACTACAGAGAGCGACTTCTTACCTGAGTGGGGACAGGCCTAATATCCCCATATGTGCAAAGATTGGTTGCCTGACACTTGGCAACCCATGTTTGTGAGTATATCTCTATCTGTTAATCACAATTTATCACAAAATACCATCAGTAATACACTATTGGGGGCTCCCATCTGTTTTCTTCTTGTGTTTTGTTTTACACACACAGCAACCTGACACACAAACACACACAGCAACTTGACACACAAACACACACAGCAACCTGACAAACATACTCAGCAACCTGACACACAAACACACACACAGACACCTGACACAGCACACACACAGCAACCTGGCACACAAACACAGCAACCTAACACACAAACACAGCAACCTGACACACAAACACACACAGCACCTTGACACACAAACACAGCAACCTGACACACAAACACACACAGCAACCTGACACACAAACACACACACAGCAACCTGACACACAAACACAGCAACCTGATACAGACACACACACACAGCAACCTGACACACAGACAAACACAGCACACTGACACACAAACATACACAGCAACCTGACACACAAACACAAACAGCAACCTGACACACAAACACACACCGCACCATGACACAGCACATACACAGCAACCTGACACACACACACACACCGCACCCTGACACAGCACATACACAGCAACCTGACACAAAAACACACAGAGCAACCTGACATACAAACACACACCGCACCCTGACACACAAACACAGCAACCTCACACAGAAACACACACAGAAACTTGACACACAAACACAGCAACCTGACACACAAACACAGCAACCTGACACACAAACACAGGAACCTGACAGACAAACACACATACCAACCTGACAGACAAACACACAGAGCAACCTGACACACAAAAAAACACAGCAACCTGATACACAAACACACACAGCAACCTGACACAAAAATGCACACAGCAACATGACACACAAACACACACAGCAACCTCACACACAAACACATACACAGCAACCTGACACACAAACGCACACAGCAACCTGACAGACAAACACACACAGCAACCTGACACACAAACACACACACAGCAACCTGACACACAAACGCAGCAAACTGACACACAAACAAACACAGTAAGCTGACACACAAATGCAGCAACCTGACACACAAACAGCAACCTTACTCTCAAACACAGCAACTTGACACACAAACATACTCAGCAACCTGACACACAAACACACACACAGCAACCTGACACACAAACACAGCAACCTGACACAGCACACACACAGTACCCTGACACACAAACACAGCAACCTGACACACAAACACACACAGCACCTTGACACACAAACACAGCAAGCTACCACACCATCAGGAATACACTATTGGGGGCTCACATCTGTTTTCTTCTTGTGTTTTGTTTTACACACACAGTAACCTGACACACAAACACATACAGCAACCTGACACACAAACACACACAGCAACCTGACACACAAACACACACACAGCAACCTGACACACAAACACACACAGCAACCTGACACAGCACACACTCAGCAACCTGACACACAAACACATACAGCAACCTGACACACAAACACAGCAACCTGACACACAAACACAGCAACCTGACACACAAACACACACAGCAACCTGACACACAAACACAGCAACTTGACACACAAACACACACAGCAACCTGACTCTCAAACACAGCAACCTGACACACAAACACTAACAGCAACCTGACTCTCAAACACAGCAACCTGACACACAAACACAGCAACCTGAAAGACAAACACACAGAGCAACCTGACACACAAACACACACAGCAACCTGACACACAAACACACACAGCAACCTGACACACAAAAACACACAGCAACCTGACAAACAAACACACGCAGCAACCTGACAAACAAACACACACAGCAACCTGACACACAAACACACACAGCAACCTGACAAACACACACAGCAACCTGACAGACAAACACACACAGCAACCTGACACACAAACGCACACAGCAACCTGACACACAAACGCACAAAGCAACCTGACACAGCACACACACAGCAACTTGACACACAAACACAGCAACCTGACACACAAACACACACACAGCAACCTGACACAAAAACACACACAGCAATCTAACACACAAACACACACAGCAACCTGACAGACACAATTGGGGGCTCCCGTCTGTTTTCTTCTTGTGTTTTGTTTAACACACACAGCAACCTGACAGACAAACACACACAGCAGCCTGACACACAAACACACACACAGCAACCTGACACACAAACACACACACAGCAACCTGACACAGCACACACACAGCAACCTGACACAACACATACACGCAACCTGACACACAAACACAGCATCCTGACACACAAACACACACAGTAACCTGACACACAAACACAGCAACCTGACACACAAACACAGCAACCTGACACACAAACACACACACAGCAACCTGGCACACAAACACAGCAACCTGACACAGCACACACACAGTACCCTGACACACAAACACAGCACCTGACACACAAACACACACAGCACCTTGACACACAAACACAGCAAACTGCCACAAAAACACACACAGCAACCTGACACACACAGCAACCTGACACACAAACAAAGCAACCTGAAACAGACACACACACACAGCAACCTGACACACAGACACAGCAACCTGACACACAAACAAACACAGCAACCTGACACACAAACACACGCAGCAACCTGACACACAAACAAACACAGCAACCTGACACAGCACACACACAGCAACCTAAAACAGCACATACACGCAACCTGACACACAAACACAGCAACCTGACAGACACAATTGGGGGCTCCCGTCTGTTTTCTTCTTGTGTTTTGTTTTACACACACAGCAACCTGACACACAAACACACACAGTACCCTGACACACAAACACAGCAAGCTGCCACAAAAACACACACAGCAACCTGACACACAAACACACACAGCAACCTGACACACAAACACCGCAACCTGACACAGACACACACACAAACAGCAACCAGACACACAAACACACACAGCAACCTGACACACAAACACACACAGCAACCTGACACACAAACACAAGAAACTGACAGACAAACACACAATGCAACCTGACACACAAACACACACAGCAACCAGACACACAAACACACACAGCAACCTGACACACAAAAACACACAGCAACCTGACACACAAACACACGCAGCAACCTGACACAGCACACACACAGCAACCTGACACACAAATGCACACAGCAACCTGACAAACACACACAGCAACCTGACAGACAAACAAACACAGCAACCTGACACACAAACGCACACAGCAACCTGACACACAAACGCACAAAGCAACCTGACAAACACACACAGCAACCTGACAGACAAACACACACAGCAACCTGACACAGCACACACACAGCAACCTGACACATAAACACAGCAACCTGACACACAAACACACACACAGCAACCTGACACACAAACACACGCAGCAACCTGACACACAAACACACACAGCAACCTGACACAGCACACACACAGCAACCTGACACAGCACATACAAGCAACCTGACACACAAACACAGCAACCTAACAGACACAATTGGGGGCTCCCGTCTGTTTTCTTCTTGTGTTTTGTTGTACACACACAGCAACCTGACAGACAAACACACACAGCAACCTGACACACAAACACACACAGCAAGCTGACACACAAACACACACACAGCAACCTGGCACACAAACACAGCAACCTGACACAGCACACACACAGTACCCTGACACACAAACAAAGCAACCTGACACGCAAACACACAAAGCACCTTGACACACAAACACAGCAAGCTGCCACAAAAACACACACAGCAACCTGACACACAAACACACACAGCAACCTGACACACAAACACAGCAACCTGACACAGACACACACACACAGCAACCTGACACACAGACACAGCAACCTGACACACAAACACACACAGCAACCTGACACACAAACACACACAGCAACCAGAAACACAAACACACACAGCAACCAGACACACAAACACACACAGCAACCTGACACACAAAAACACACAGCAACCTGACACACAAACACACGCAGTAACCTGCCACAGCACACACACAGCAACCTGACACACAAACACACACAGCAACCTGACACACAAACACACACAGCAACCTGACACACAAACACAGCAACCTGACACACAAACACAACAACCACCTGACACACAAACAAACACAGCAACCACCTGACACACAAACAAACACAGCAACCTGACACACAAACACACACAGCAAGCTGACACACAAACACACACAAAGCAACCTGACACACAAACACACACACAGCAACCTGACACACAAACACAGCTACCTGACACAGCACACACACAGTACCCTGACACACAAACACAGCAACCTGACACACAAACACACACAGCACCTTGACACACAAACACAGCAAGCTGTCACAAAAAACACACACAGCAACCTGCCACAGCACACACACAGCAACCTGACACACAAACACACACAGCAACCTGACAGACAAACAAACACAGCAACCTGACACACAAACGCACACAGCAACCTAACACACAAACACACACACAGCAACCTGACACACAAACACACACAGCAACCTGACACAGCACACACACAGCAACCTGACACACAAACACAGCAACCTGACACACAAACACAGCAACCTGACACACAAACACACACAGCAACCTGAAACACAAACACACACAGCAACCTGCCAGACACAATTGGAGGCTCCCGTCTGTTTTCTTCTTGTGTTTTGTTTTACACACACAGCAGACTGACACACAAACACACACAGCAACCTGACACACAAACACACACACAGCAACCTGACACAGCACACACACAGCAACCTGACCCAACACATACACGAAACCTGACACACAAACACAGCAACCTGACACACAAACACACACAGTAACCTGACACACAAACACAGTAACCTGACACACAAACCCAGCAACCTGACACACAAACACACACAGTAACCTGACACACAAACACAGTAACCTGACACACAAACACAGCAACCTGACACACAAACACAAAAACCACCTGACACACAAACAAACACATCAACCACCTGACACACAAACAAACACAGAAACCTGACACACAAACACACACAGCAAGCTGACACACAAACACACACAATGCAACCTGACACACAAACACACACACACAGCAACCTGACACACAAACACAGCAACCTGACACAGCACACACACAGTACCCTGACACACAAACACAGCAACCTGACACACAAAAACACACAGCACCTTGACACACAAACACAGCAAGCTGTCACAAAAAACACACACAGCAACCTGACACACAAACACACACAGCAACCTGACACACAAACACAGCAACCTGACAAAGACACACAGACACAGACAACCTGACACACAAACACACACAGCAACCTGACACACAAACAAACACAGCAACCTGACACACAAACACACACAGCAAACTGACACACAAACACACACAGCAACCTGACACACAAAAACACACAGCAACCTGACAGACAAACACACACAGCAACCTGACAGACAAACGCACACAGCAACCTGACACACAAACGCACACAGCAACCTGACACACAAACACACACACACACACAGCAACCTGACACACAAACACATGCAGCAACCTGACACACAAACACACGCAGCAACCTGACACACAAACACACGCAGCAACCTGACACACAAACACACACAGCAACCTGACACACAAACACAAACAGCAACCTACAGAGGCGACAGCAGAATAAAGCAAGGATCAAAATAAAAACAATAAAATCAGGGGGGTAAGGGTGGACTTACCTCTCCAGAAGCCTAACACAACCACTGCGATTAGTATAGACAAACATTTAATCTGTACTCCAGTAAAACAATTGCAACGTGTTTTGCGGGTCTCAAACCCGCTTCCTCAGGCAAAATACAAGAAAGGAGCAGCGTATGTGGTCAGCAGAAGAGCCAGGCACCTCTGTCCTACTGACCACATATGCTGCTCCTTTCTTGTATTTTGCCTGAGGAAGAGGGCTTGAGACCCGCGAAACGCGTTGCAATTGTTTTACTGGATTAAAGTTTACAATTTTGTCTATACTAATCACAGTGGTTGTGTTTGGCATCTGGGGAGGTAAGTCCACCATTACCCCCCTGATTTTATTGTTTTTATTTTGGTCCTTGTTTTATTCTGCTGGCGCCTCTGTAATTACTGCATACTATTATCCACCTGGTGGAGGGGTGTGAACACCCCTTCTTTTTCTACTACATAGAGCGACTTCTTACCTCAGTGGGGACAGGCGTAATATCCCCATATGTGCAAATAGTGGTTGCCTGACACTTGGCAACCCATGTTTGTGAGTATATCTCTATCTGTTAATCACAATTTATCCCAAAATACCATTAGTAATACACTATTGGGGGCTCCCGTCTGTTTTCCTCTTGTGTTTTGTTTTACACATACAGCAACCTGACAAACAAAGACACCCAGCAACCTGACACACAAAAACAAACAGCAACCTGACACACAAACACACACACAGCAAGCTGACACACAAACACACACAGCAACCTGACACACAAACACACACAGCAACCTGACACAGACACAAACACACAGCAACCTGACACACAGACACACACAGCAACCTGACACACAAACATACACAGCAACCTGACACATAAACACACACAGCAACCTGACACACAAACATATCGCACCCTGACACACAAACACATGAACCTCACACACAAACACACACAGCAACCTGACACACAAACACAGCAACCTGACACACAAACACAAGAACCTGACAGACAAACACACAGAGCAACCTGACACACAAACACACACTGCAACCAGACACACAAACACACACAGCAACCTGACAGACAAAAACACACAGCAACCTGACAGACAAAAACACACAGCAACCTGACAGACAAAAACACACAGCAACCTGACAGACAAACACACACAGCAACCTGACACACAAACGCACACAGCAACCTGACACACAAACACACACACAGCAACCCGACACACAAACACACGCAGCAACCTGACACTGCACACACACACACCACATATGCTGCTCCTTTCTTGTATTTTGCCTGAGGAAGAGGGCTTGAGACCCGCATAACGCGTTGCAATTGGTTTACTGGAGTAAAGATTAAATCTTTGTCTATACTAATCACAGTGGTTGTGTTTAGCTTCTGGGTAGGTAAGTCCACCCTTACCCCCCCTGATTTTATTGTTTTTATTTTGGTCCTTGTTTTATTCTGCTAGCGCCTCTGTAATTACTGCATACTATTATCCACCTGGTGGATGGGTGTGAACACCCCTTCTTTTTCTACTACAGAGAGCGACTTCTTACCTGAGTGGGGACAGGCCTAATATCCCCATATGTGCAAAGAGTGGTTGCCTGACACTTGGCAACCCATGTTTGTGAGTATATCTCTCTATCTGTTAATCACAATTTATCCCAAAATACCATTAGTAATACACTATTGGGGGCTCACGTCTGTTTTCTTCTTGTGTTTTGTTTTACACACACAGCAACCTGACAGACAAACACACACAGCAACCTGACACACAAACACACACAGCAACCTGACACACAAAAACAAACAGCAACCTGACACACAAACACACACACACAGCAACCTGACACACAAACACACACAGCAACCTGACACACACACACACAACAACCTGACACAGCACACACACAGCAACCTGACACACAAACACACAGCAACCTGACACACAAACACAGCAACCTGACACACAAACACACACAGCAACCTGACTCTCAAACACAGCAACCTGACACACAAACACACACAGCAACCTGACAAACAAATATACTCAGCAACCTGACACACAAACACACAAACACAAACACACAGCAACCTGACACACAAACACAGCAACCTGACACAGCACACACACAGTGCCCTGAAACACAAACACAGCAACCTGACACACAAACACAGCAACCTGACACACAAACACACACAGCACCCTAAAACACAAATACGGCACCATGACACACAAACACACACAGCAACCTGACACACAAACACACACCACATCCTGACACAGCACATACACACAGAGCAACCTGACACACAAACACAGCAAACTGACACACAAACACACACAGCAACCCGACACACAAACATAGCAACCTGACACACAAACATAGCAACCTGACACACAAACACAGGAACCTGACAGTCAAAAACACACAGAGCAACCTGACAGACAAACACACACAGCTACCTAACACACAAACACACACAGCAACCTGACACACAAAAACACACAGCAACCTGACAGACAAACAAACACAGCAACCTGACAGACAAATACACAGCAATCTGACACACAAGCGCACACAGCAACCTGACACACAAACACACACACAGCAACCTGACACACAAACACACGCAGCAACCTGACACAGCACATACAGCAACCTGACACACAAATACACACACAGCAACCTGACACACAGCAACCTGACACACAAACACACACTGCAACCTAACAGACACTATTAAGGGCTACCAACTCTTTTCTTCTTGTGTTTTGTTTTGCACACACAGCAACTTGACACACAAACACACACAGCAACCTGACACACAAACACAGCAACCTGACACACAAACACACACAGTAACCTGACACACAAACACACACAGCAACCTGACACACAAACACAGCAACCTGACACACAAACACACACAGCAACCTGACACACAATCACACACAAAAAACTGACATACAAACACACACACAGCTTCCTGACACAGCACACCCACAGCAACCTGACACACAAACACACACAGCAACCTGACACACAAACACAGCAACCTGACACACAAACACACACAGTAACCTGACTCTCAAACACAGCAACCTGACACACAAACACACACAGCAACCTGACACACAAACAGACACACAGCAACCTGACACACAAACACAGCAACCTGACACAGCACACACAGCAACCTGAAACACAAACACAGTTACCTGACACACAAACACAGCAAGCTGACACACAAACACACACAGCAACCTGACAAACAAACACAGCAACCTGACATACAGAGACACAAACAGCAACCTGACACACAGACACACACAGCAACATGACACACAAACGTACACAGCAACCTGACACACAAACACACACCGCACCATGACACAGCACATACACAGCAACCTGATACACAAACACACAGCGCACCCTGACACACCACATACACAGCAACCTGACACACAAACACACAGAGCAACCTGACATACAAACACACACCGCACCCTGACACACAAACACAGCAACCTCACACACAAACACACACAGCAACCTGACACACAAACACACACAACCTGACACAAATACACAGCAACCTGACACACAAACACACACAGCACCTTGACACACAAAGACAGCAAGCTGACACACAAAAACACACAGCAACCTGACAAACAAACACAGCAACCTGACATACAGACACACACACACAGCAACCTGACACACAGACACACACAGCAACCTGACACACAAACATACACAGCAACCTGACACACACACACACACACCGCACCATGACACAGAACATACACAGCAACCTGACACACAAATACAGCAAACTGACACACAAACACACACCGCACCCTGACACACCACATACACAGCAACCTGACACACAAACACACAGAGCAACCTGACATGCAAACGCACACCGCACCCTGACACACAAACATACACAGCAACCTCACACACAAACACACACAGCAACCTGACACACAAACACACACACAGCAACCTGACACACAAACATACACAGCAACCTGACACACAAACACACACCGCACCATGACACAGCACATACACAGCAACCTGACACACAAACACACAGAGCAACCTGACATACAAACACACACCGCACCCTGACACACAAACACAGCAACCTCACACACAAACACACACAGAAACCTGACACACAAACACAGCAACCTGACATAGCACACACAGCAACCTGACACACAAACACACACAGCACCTTGACACACAAGCACAGCAACCTGACATACAGACACACACACAGCAACCTGACACACAGAAACACACAGCAACCTGACACACAAACATACACAGCAACCTGACACACAAACACACACTGTACCATGACACAGCACATACACAGCAACGTGACACACCACATACACAGCAATCTGACACAAAAACACACAGAGCAACCTGACATACAATTACACACAGCAACCTGACATACAAACACACACAGCAATCTCACACACAAACACACACAGCAACCTGACACACAAACACACACACAGCAACCTGACACACAAACATACACAGCAACCTGACACACAAACACACACCGCACCATAACACAGCACATACACAGCAACCTGACACACAAACACACACAGCACCTTGACACACAAACATACACAGCAACCTGACACACAAACACACACTGTACCATGACACAGCACATACACAGCAACGTGACACACCACATACACAGCAATCTGACACAAAAACACACAGAGCAACCTGACATACAATTACACACAGCAACCTGACATACAAACACACACAGCAATCTCACACACAAACACACACAGCAACCTGACACACAAACACACACACAGCAACCTGACACACAAACATACACAGCAACCTGACACACAAACACACACCGCACCATAACACAGCACATACACAGCAACCTGACACACAAACACACACAGCACCTTGACACACAAGCACAGCAACCTGACATACAGACACACACAGAGCAACCTGACACACAGAAACACACAGCAACCTGACACACAAACACACACAGCAACCTGACACACAAACACAGGAACCTGACAGACAAACACATGATAAAGGTAAAGCCTATCTACCCCTCAAACCATTTCTTCAAATACCCCACTACTTGACCTAATAAATGAAACACGGACTACCATGGCATTGGATTAATTTAGGCCAAAGCAGCCCATCTTTATTTAACCAAATTAACAATAACCCAAAATTGCAAAAACAACACAACCATCATACCCGTAAAATTCCTAACAGAGAGCTGGGGACAGGGGCCCGGAGGTACCCACTGGAACAAATTTTGTTTTCACACTTGAGTGACCTGCAGCCTTGTAACCGGCCCACAGCCGCGCATCTCGGCTCGAGGACAGCTGCATTCCCCCGTAAAATTACTCTCCTCCTGTCGAGGACCTCATCAAAACCGGATTTGCCCCGCGACAAATCCAATAACCTACCTCCGGAGCCCCCTTTATCCCCCTCCACCACGAAAGGGCATGAAACCTTATGCCCTTGAGGCCCCCAACCTCAAAGCTCTCTGAATCCCGTCCTCCAACCCCAAGGCCCAGAGATCCATTCCAATATCCGTGAGGTGTACCCCATCCCTCCTGAGAAACAGTCCAATGTCCTCCTCGAGCTCCACGTGCCGAATGGCCAACCCCCCATTCCTCACAAAATATCTTGCCACCTCCTTGTTAAGCTTTATCCTGGCTTTGTTCACCTTGTGCACGGAAATGGCCAGCCTCCAATATACACGGGCAACTACATCCGACCATACTATGACCGTGGCTGGAAAAAGAGCACGTATTCTGAGGGAATCAAATTTGATTTCCTTGATGATTATCCTGGTGGATTTGGAGGCAAGATCATTGCCCCCTAAATGAAGCACCAAAACATCCGGGGCCCTGTCCAATCTGGCCATACCATGTAATTCCGGCAAAAGACTAGGCCACACCATACCTGGAAAACCCCTCCAATGAATACGTATCTGGGCTCTCGGAAAACCCAGCTGTCGGCCCTCCGGCCGAACATCAGCTCTCCTCGCACCCCTGCTAACATAGGAGTGCCCCACAATCCACACGATGGCCGGAGCATCTGCAACAAGAAAAACAAACTAACAACAACTGATACACTCCAAACACCCCTCACCTACACTAAATGGGGCCTAACGTACGACCTGTAACGCATGGAGTCCCACCGACCAATCCTCTTGATGACCTCCTCGCCTAATCCCCAACGTGCCGCCTCAGTAGCCGCCCCAATTCTGAATGAGTGGGAGGCAAACTCCTGCTGAGGGAGCCCTAAGGATCCCAAACATTTTCGGAACACCGCCACGAATTGGAAACGGGACAAAGGAATCCCATCCTGATGAGATAAAAACACCGGTGCCTGGCCGGGGCGAACCGCCTGGAAATCCATGACCTTGCCATACGGGCACATAGGTCCCCCAATAGGGAATAGAGTAATATCCCGCCCCTTGCCTGACTGGTCCGTTTTAGATCGCTGCAGATGGATAACTACCGAATCGCTGCGCACTGTTACGTGCTGCGCGAGGATGCCTCCCACTCCCAGCTTGCTGCGGCTCACCAACTCACCTATTCTAAATGCCTCAAAAAAGGCCAAAACAAATGCCGTAGAGAATAGGACATTCTCGTAGGGTGACACACACAGGTCCGGCAGCACCCTCAACAAACGTTCAAGCAACTGATACGTAACCGGGCGCCTAGAATCCCTAGTTACCGCCCCTTTTTTGTAACCCCTCAACGCCTGTCGGACCCTAAAATCTTTGGTCGCATCTGGCAGACCCCTGGCCTTAAACCAAAAAGCCATCACCGCCATTTTCTTTGCTACCGCAGACACTGACACCCCATCCACAAAGTTCCTACCCAAAAAATACAGTAATAAACACAGTCTGTCGTCGTCTGACTCACAACCCCCAGCTTGACTCATCAAAGCATCCCACGCGTTCCAGACCGCCGTGTATGCTGCCGCTGATGGCTCGGACAACGATCTCCCGATCATTCCAGACACGGCCCGAAGGGAATCTTCCACACCGCAGATGGGCAAGGAACCCCACGTTCTTCCGCCGCGGGAGCCGCCGTCTGGAACCTGCCCCACTGAAAGCGAGAAAGCGCATCAGCAATCACATTGTCAACCCCAGGCACATGAACTGCAAACACGTATGTGTTAAGGCACAAACACTCTAATACCAACTGCCGTAGCAGGCATATGACCGGAGGGGATGACGCAGAGCAATTATTGATCGCTGAAACCACCCCCATGTTATCGCAATGGATCCTAACTCGCTTGTTCACCAGCTTCCCTCCCCATATTCTCAGCGCCACCACTATGGGGAATAATTCAAGTAACACCAGGTTAGTAGTGAAACCAGCCTCAGTCCATGACGCTTCCCAGGGGGCCGCACACCATTGCCCCCCCAGGAAAGCCCCAAAGCCTTGGGACCCCGACGCGTCGGTAAATAACTCCAAATCGGCATTACTTACCGTATCCTGCATCCAAACAGCCCTGCAGTTGAACTCCTCAAGGAATGTCAGCCAAACCCGGAGATCCGCCCGGAGATCCGCCGTCATCCGAATCCTGTGATGTGGGACCACGACCCCTGCCGTCGCCAATGACAAGCGCCTGCAAAATATACGCCCCATGGGCATGATCCTGCATGCGAAGTTCAGTTTACCCACCAATGACTGGACCTCCCTTAAAGTCATTTTCTTACTCTGAACTGCCAATGCAATGGCCCTTTTCAAATCATCCACCTTATCTTGCGGTAACCTACATTCCATAGATACCGTATCGATGGTGATGCCCAGGAATTTCAGTACCGTAGCAGGCCCCTCCGTTTTTTCTTCCGCCAGCGGGACCCCCAAACGGTTGCAAACATGCTTCATGGTTGCCAAGGCATATGCACAGTCCGGCGAATCCGCCGGACCCATAAACAGAAAATCATCCAGATAATGGATGACTGACTGCACGCCCGACGCGTCTTTCACCGCCCATTCCAAAAACCCGCTGAACTTCTCAAAAAACGCACACGACACCGAACACCCCATGGGCAAGCATCTATCCACAAAATACTTACCTTTCCAGAAACACCCGAGCAACCGGAAGCTGGACGGGTGAACTGGCAACAGACGAAAAGCCGACTCAATGTCGGTTTTCGCCAAACCCTGCCCTAACCGTCTTACCCAACTAACTGCTGTGTCAAAAGAGGTATAAACAACCGACGCGTCATCACTTGACAGGCCATCATTCACGGAAGCGCCCCGTGGGAAAGACAGATGGTGAATCAAGCGAAATGACCCGGGCTCTTTCTTTGGCACCACCCCGAGGGGGGACACCACCAGACCAACTAAGGGACAGGCCTGAAAGGGGCCCGCTAACCGCCCCGCCTCCACCTCCTTAGCTATCTTCTTGTCCACAACTTCCGGACGCTCGTTTGCGGATTTTAAATTTTTAAACGGAGGGCTGCACTGCAACGAGCAGCTGCTTGGAATAACAAAACCCTCTTCAAAATCTAAATGTAAAAATTCAGCTATTTCTTGATTAGAAAACTTGCTTAGAAACCCCGCCATCTCTGCCACCCTCACTGGCGTTGTCCCTTTTATGCCCAGCATCTGCATGCTTGCCTCTCTTGAGTTTGTAACATCTTGCGGCCGTGTGCGAGCCCCCACAATTGGAGCACTCGTGCTTGAACCGGCATGATTGGCCAAAACGACAGGAACCGTCGTTATACTGCCAACACACGCCCTTTCCTTTGGTGGCCAGCTGACCACCTGCAGATGATCCGCTGGCCGTTGCCTGAAAGGATTGAGGACCTCTGGCTGGAATCATGAGACGCATCCAAAGAGTTATATCTTTGTGATCCCAGCGCACCGCAGGGCGAACTGCTTTCTCTTGCCTAAATTGCTCATCGTAACGCAACCATGCGTTACCTCCATACGACCGATGAGCCTCCCCTATGGAATCCATGTAACCGAAGAGCGCCGAGCAATGCTCAGGCTGCCTTTCCCCGATCACGCTTGCCAGAATTGAAAACGCCTGGAACCAATTCTGGAAAGTGCACGGAATCAATCTGTACCGCCGTTGCTCCTCCCTCTTCTTCTCATCCGGCTTACCTTTATCCAGGTTAAACTTCTCCAGGGGAAGTAATGAAAATATCTCCACATACTCCCCCCTCCAGATCCTTTCTTTAACTTCCTGCTTTAGGTGGAAACCCAGGAGACCGTTAAAACACACATACAGCTCTGCAAAAGCCGCGTCCGCCAAGCGCACCTGTCCCGCCCCGTCTGAGCGCACCACCTCGCTAGAGGACCCCTCCTGCCGCACCACAGTCTCCGCCTGTACCCCCACTAAGCCCATAGCCGCCGGCGGCGCCACCTGAACCACCCCTTGCGCTAACGGGACCCTGGCTTGAGACGCAACGTCCACTTGAGATGTCGGCGGGTTCAGGACACCTGCTGGCCCAGCCCCCACGCCCCCCAACCCGGGTGCCCAAGCAGACCCCGGTGCCACTACCGCTCCCCCCACAACACCTGAGACCCCTTTCCCTCCATCTGGTACCACCTGCCCCTGCCCTGGCTGCAGAGACCCCGCCATCCCGGTGCCTCCCGCTCCCCCAGGGGCTACTCCACACATACCCAACAACAATGTGGCTAAAGCCTTAACAGCAGCTATGTTGGCCTCACCTGGCTGCTCCGGACGCAAGTCCCTGCCAGCCGTCACTCCGGATCCACTGGCGACGACCTCCTCCTCCTCGACCGCTGACTCAGCTTCAGAAGCGGAGCTGCCCCTGGCCGCCTGGCCACTGGGCCGCTGCTCCGGCTGTTGACTCCTCTCGCCCTGCTGGGACCTGGTCTTCTTCTTGGGCACAGGTGCCCGGCCTCCTGACTTGCTCTTCCTGGTGGAGCCCCTGCTCCCCCCGTGACCCGACCGGGCCGCCGCGGTGTGTGGCGCGGCGCCCGCAGGGTGGCTGTCTTTCCGCTGGGCCCTTTTTGTCTGCCGCGCTGTGCGGGGACTGATGGCCTCATGACCTCTGGCCACTGCATCACTGCTGGCTGCCCCGCCCAACGGCCCTTCTCCTGGTGAGTCCTGACGGCGTTCAGGGTTCCTCTCGCCAGCCCCCCGCGGCTAGAGTGACCATATTTTTGTGGGTCCAACCTGGGACGGGGGGCGGGGGGGGGGGCGTGGGGGGGGGGGCGGCGCGCACAGCATGCCGCGGCGAAAAGTGGGAAGGAGTGAGGAGCACGCAGCGGCGAAGACTGGGGGAGGGGGGCTGCGCCGCGCCGAAAAAATGGGCGTGGCCATGACATTGTATGGGCGGAGCTAACGTAATGATGTAACAGCGAGGCATAAGAAAGCAGTGTTTACGCCATGATGTGGACAAACGAGACTTTGTATCATGGGTGTGCAGAAACTGTGTGATGCTAATAGTATACCGTAACCACAAAGCAGCAAACATAGCCATCTATGACCATTAAATAATAAATGCAGTAACAGTTACCCCGGACACCAGAAAATAAACGCAATAGGCAACATGTCAGTATAAAATAAATGCAATGCGGGCAAACATGTCAGTACGAAATAAACGCAATGCGGGCAACATGTCAGTACAAAATAAACGCACTGCGGGCAAACATTTCACCAGAAAAGAAACGCACTGCGGCCAAACATTTCACCAGAAAAGAAACGCACTGCGGGCAAACATTTCACCAGAAAAGAAACGCACTGCGGCCAAACATTTCACCAGAAAAGAAACGCAATGCGGGCAAACATTTCGCCAGAAAAGAAACGCACTGCGGGCAAACATTTCGCCAGAAAAGAAACGCAATGCGGGCAAACATTTCGCCAGAAAAGAAACGCACTGCGGGCAAACATTTCACCAGAAAAGAAACGCACTGCGGCCAAACATTTCACCAGAAAAGAAACGCAATGCGGCAAACATTTCGCCAGAAAAGAAACGCACTGCGGGCAAACATTTCGCCAGAAAAGAAACGCACTGCAGGCAAACATTTCGCCAGAAAAGAAACAATGCGGGCAAACAATAACATTTCACTAGAAAAGAAACAATGCGGGCAAACATTTCACCAGAAAAGAAACAATGCGGGCAAACATTTCACCAGAAAAGAAACAATGCGGGCAAACATTTCACCAGAAAAGAAACAATGCGGGCAAACATTTCACCAGAAAAGAAACAATGCGGGCAAACATTTCACCTGGAAAAGAAACAATGCGGGCAAACATTTCACCAGAAAAGAAACAATGCGGCAAACATTTCGCCAGAAAAGAAACGCACTGCGGGCAAACATTTCGCCAGAAAAGAAACGCACTGCAGGCAAACATTTCGCCAGAAAAGAAACAATGCGGGCAAACAATAACATTTCACTAGAAAAGAAACAATGCGGGCAAACATTTCACCAGAAAAGAAACAATGCGGGCAAACATTTCACCTGGAAAAGAAACAATGCGGGCAAACATTTCACCAGAAAAGAAACAATGCGGGCAAACATTTCACCTGGAAAAGAAACAATGCGGGCAAACATTTCACCAGAAAAGAAACAATGCGGGCAAACATTTCACCTGGAAAAGAAACAATGCGGGCAAACATTTCACCTGGAAAAGAAACAATGCGGGCAAACATTTCACCTGGAAAAGAAACAATGCGGGCAAACATTTCACCTGGAAAAGAAACAATGCGGGCAAACATTTCACCTGGAAAAGAAACAATGCGGGCAAACATTTCACCTGGAAAAGAAACAATGCGGGCAAACATTTCACCTGGAAAAGAAACAATGCGGGCAAACATTTCACCTGGAAAAGAAACAATGCGGGCAAACATTTCACCTGGAAAAGAAACAATGCGGGCAAACATTTCACCTGGAAAAGAAAGCATTTACTCACCTGGCAGAAGTGTCCGGCCTCTGGCGCGCTGCTCCGTCCCGGGACCGTCTTCCTCCTCCTGCTCTTCTCTCCCGCGCTGACAGGGCTACGGCAAGATGGCGCCCGAAGCCCTGTACTAGTGACACAAATAGGTCTCCAGTACAGGGCTTCGGCAGCCATCTTGCCGTAGCCCTGCTCGCCTGCCGGTGTCGGAAACAGACACCGGAAGAGGAGGCTGGAGCGGGGCTGCGGGCAATGAACTGGCACGGCGTCTATAGACGCCGCTGCCAGTTCATTGAGGAGAGAGTGGCCAGAGTCCCGAGGCCGGGACGTCCCGCTGCTGAAAGCGGGACGTTTCCCGGGACCTCATTAAGCCTGGGACAGCGGACCCCGAATCCGGGACGTGTCCCGGGCAATCCGGGACGTCTGGTCACTCTACCCGCGGCCCATCAGACGCCTTCTTAGCAGGGGGAGGCGGAGGGTCTTGATTGGGGCTCGCTGCTCGGCGCTGGGCTCTACCTGGAGGATCAGGGCTGAGCCGGTCCGGTGGGCGGGACGTCCTCCTCTACTCCACGTGCGGGGTCGGAGCGCTGGTCGCCGCAGCTGCATCTGGCTCCCCAGCCTCCCCCGTCATGCTGGCTCCCATCGCTGACAACTGCAGCTGGACCCAGGCCGGGCCACGAGATGCAGCCTCCGACCTGATCCGTGCAACAAGCTCCTCCAAGGTATCCATTCCAAGGTGCGGGCGGCGGGCGCTCAGCTTCCAGTTTCTTACCCTTGCACTCACGAAAGCTGAATGACCCGCCCCCGCCTCCTTACCCAGGCATCCCTTCTTGCCGCGCGCCTAATCTCCGCCCCCCGCCCACCAGATTAACCCCATACTGCCGGGGCCACGGCTACCTCATCATGCCGTGCCCTGTGCAGTCGCAAGCTCCGCTCCAGGCCCTCACTCAGAGCAACCTGACACACAAACACACACAGCAACCTGACACACAAACACACACAGCAACCTGAATCTCAAACACAGCAACCTGCCACACAAACACACACAGCAACCTGACACACAAACACACACAGCAACCTGAATCTCAAACACAGCAACCTGACACACAAACACACACAGCCACCTGACACACAAACACACACAGCAACCTGACACAAAAAAACACACACACAGCAACCTGACACACAAACACACACAGCAACCTGACACACAAACACACACAGCAACCTGACACGCATACATAGCAACCTGACACACAAACACAAACAGCAACCTGACACACAGAAACACACACAGCAACCTGACATACAAACACACACAGCAACCTGACACACAAACACAGGAACCTGACAGACAAACACACAAGCAACCTGACACACAAACAAACACAGCAACCTGACGCAAACATACACAGCAACCTGACACACAAACACACACCGCACCATGACACAGCACATACACAGCAACCTGACACACAAACACAAAGCGCACCCTGACACACCACATACACAGCAACCTGACACACTAACACACAGAGCAACCTGACATACAAACACACACCGCACCCTGACACACAAACACAGCAACCTCACACACAAACACACACACAGCAACCTGACACACAAACACAGCAACCTGACACAGCACACACAGCAACCTGACACAAAAACACAGCAACCTGACACACAAACACACACAGCACCTTGACACACAAACACAGCAAGCTGACACACAAAAAAACACAGCAACCTGACATACAAACACAGCAACCTGACATACAGACACACACACACAGCAACCTGACACACAGACACACAAAGCAACCTGACACACAAACATACACAGCAACCTGACACACAAACACACACCGCACCATGACACAGCACATACACAGCAACCTGACACACAAACACAGCAAACTGACACACAAACACACACCGCACTCTGACACACCACATACACAGCAACCTGACACACAAACACACAGAGCAACCTGACATACAAACACACACCGCACCCAGACACACAAACACAGCAACCTCACACACAAACACACACAGCAACCTGACACACAAACACACACACAGCAACCTGACACACAAACACAGCAACCTGACACAGCACACACAGCAACCTGACACACAAACACACACAGCATCTTGACACACAAGCACAGCAACCTGACATACAGACACACACACAGCAACCTGACACACAGAAACACACAGCAACCTGACACACAAACATACACAGCAACCTGACACACAAACACACACCGTACCATGACACAGCACATACACAGCAACCTGACACACCACATACACAGCAATCTGACACAAAAACACCTCAGAGCAACCTGACATACAAACACACACAGCAACCTGACATAGAAACACACACAGCAACCTGACACACAAACACAAGAACCTGACAGACAAACACACAGAGCAACCTGACACACAAACACACACAGCAACCTGACCCACAAACACAGTAACCTGACACACAAACACAGCAACCTGCCACACAAACACACACAGCAACCTGAAACACAAACACAGCAACCTTACACACAAACACACACAGCAACCTGACACACAATCACACACCGCACCCTGACACACCACATACACAGCAACCTGACACACAAACACACAGAGCAACCTGACATACAAACACACACAGCAACTTGACACACAAACACAGTAACCTGACAGACAAACACACAGAGCAACCTGACACACAAACACATACCTGACACACAAAGATACACTGCAACCTGACATACAAACACACACAGCAACCTGACACACAAACACACACAGCAACCTGACACACAAACACACACACAGCTTCCTGACACAGCACACACACAGCAACCTGACACACAAACACACACAGCGACCTGACACACATACACAGCAACCTGACACACAAACACACACAGCAACCTGACACACAAACACACACAGCAACCTGACACACAGACACACACAGCAACCTGACACACAAACATACACCGTACCATGACACAGCACATACACAGCAACGTGACACACCACATACACAGCAATCTGACACAAAAACACACAGAGCAACCTGACATACAAACACACACAGCAACCTGACATACAAACACACACAGCAACCTCACACACAAACACACACAGCAACCTGACACACAAACACACACACAGCAACCTGACACACAAACATACACAGCAACCTGACACACAAACACACAGAGCAACCTGGCATACAAACACACACCGCACCCTGACACACAAACACAGCAACCTCACACACAAACACACACAGCAACCTGACACACAAACACACACACAGCACCGTGACACACAAACACAGCAACCTGACACAGCACACACAGCAACCTGACACACAAACACACACAGCACCTTGACACACAAGCACAGCAACCTGACATACAGACACACACACACACAGCAACCTGACACACAGAAACACACAGCAACCTGACACACAAACATACACAGCAACCTGACACACAAACACACACTGTACCATGACACAGCACATACACAGCAACCTGACACACCACATACACAGCAATCTGACACAAAAACACACACAGCAACCTGACATACAAACACACACAGCAACCTGACATACAAACACACACAGCAACCTGACACACAAACACAGGAACCTGACAGACAAACACACAGAGCAACCTGACACACAAACACACACCGCACCCTGACACTCAAACACAGCAACCTGACACACAAACACAGCAACCTGCCAGACAAACACACACAGCAACCTGACACACAAACACACACAGCAACCTGACACACAAACACACACACAGCAACCTGACACACAAACACACACACAGCAACCTGACACACAAACACACACAGCAACCTGACACACAAACACACACAGCAACCTGACACGCATACATAGCAACCTGACACACAAACACAAACAGCAACCTGACACACAGAAACACACACAGCAACCTGACACACAAACATACTCAGCTGCCTGACGCACAAACATACACAGCAACCTGACATACAAACACACACAGCAACCTGACACACAAACACAGGAACCTGACAGACAAACACACAAGCAACTTGACACACAAACAAACACAGCAACCTGACGCAAACATACACAGCAACCTGACACACAAACACACACCGCACCATGACACAGCACATACACAGCAACCTGACACACAAACACACAGCGCACCCTGACACACCACATACACAGCAACCTGACACACAAACACACAGAGCAACCTGACATACAAACACACACCGCACCCTGACACACAAACACAGCAACCTCACACACAAACACACACACAGCAACCTGACACACAAACACAGCAACCTGACACAGCACACACAGCAACCTGACACAAAAACACAGCAACCTGACACACAAACACACACAGCACCTTGACACACAAACACAGCAAGCTGACACACAAAAAAAAACAGCAACCTGACAAACAAACACAGCAACCTGACATACAGACACACACACACAGCAACCTGACACACAGACACACACAGCAACCTGACACACAAACATACACAGCAACCTGACACACAAACACACACCGCACCATGACACAGCACATACACCGCAACCTGACACACAAACACAGCAAACTGACACACAAACACACACCGCACTCTGACACACCACGTACACAGCAACCTGACACACAAACACACAGAGCAACCTGACATACAAACACACACCGCACCCAGACACACAAACACAGCAACCTCACACACAAACACACACAGCAACCTGACACACAAACACACAAACACAGCAACCTGACACAGCACACACAGCAACCTGACACACAAACACACACAGCACCTTGACACACAAGCACAGCAACCTGACATACAGACACACACACAGCAACCTGACACACAGAAACACACAGCAACCTGACACGCAAACATACACAGCAACCTGACACACAAACACACACCGTACCATGACACAGCAACCTGACACACCACATACACCGCAATCTGACACAAAAACACACAGAGCAACCTGACATACAAACACACACAGCAACCTGACATAGAAACACACACAGCAACCTGACACACAAACACAAGAACCTAACAGACAAACACACAGAGCAACCTGACACACAAACACACACAGCAACCTGACCCACAAACACAGTAACCTGACACACAAACACAGCAACCTGCCACACAAACACACACAGCAACCTGAAACACAAACACAGCAACCTTACACACAAACACACACAGCAACCTGACACACAAACACAAACCGCACCCTGACACACCACATACACAGCAACCTGACACACAAACACACAGAGCAACCTGACATACAAACACACACAGCAACTTGACACACAAACACAGGAACCTGACAGACAAACACACAGAGCAACCTGGCACACAAACACATACCTGACACACAAACATACACTGCAACCTGACATACAAACACACACAGCAACCTGACACACAAACACACACAGCAACCTGACACACAAACACACACACAGCTTCCTGACACAGCACACACACAGCAACCTGACACGCAAACACACACAGCGACCTGACACACATACACAGCAACCTGACACACAAACACACACAGCAACCTGACACACAGACACACACAGCAACCTGACACACAAACATACACAGCAACCTGACACACAAACATATACAGCAACCTGACATACAAACACACACTTCAACCTGACACACAAACACAGGAACCTGACAGACAAACACACAGAGCAACCTGACACACAAACACACACAGCTACCTGACACACAAACAGCAACCTGATACACAAAAACACACAGCGACCTGACAGACACACACATACAGAAACCTGACAGACAAACACACACAGCAACCTGACACACAAACGCACACAGCAACCTGACACACAAACACACACGCAGCAACCTGACACAGCACACACACCACACTTGACACACAAATACAGCAACTTGACACACAAACATGCACACAGCAACCTGACACATAAACACACACAGCAACCTGACAGACACTATTGGGGGCTCCCGTCTGTTTTCTTCTTGTGTTTTGTTTTACACACACAGCAACCTGACAGACAAACACAAACAGCAACCTGACACACAAACACACACAACAACCTGACACACAAACACACGCACAGCAACCTGACACACAAACACACACAGCAATCTGACACACAAACACACATACAGCAACCTGACACAGCACACACACAGCAACCTGACACACACACACACACACACACACACACACACACACACACACACACACACACACACACACAGCAACCTGACACACAAACACAGCAACCTGACACACAAACACACACATCAACCTGACACACAAACACACACAGCTTCCTGACACACAAACACACACACAGCTTCCTGACACAGCACACACACAGCAACCTGACACACAAACACACACAGCAACCTGACACACAAACACAGCAACCTGACACACAAACACACAGTAACCTGGCACACAAACACACACAGCAACCTGACACACAAACGCAGCAACCTGACACACAAACACACACAGCAACCTGACACACAAATGCACACAGCAACCTGACACACAAACACACACGCAGCAACCTGACACAGCACACACACCACACTTGACACACAAATACAGCAACTTGACACACAAACATGCACACAGCAACCTGACACATAAACACACACAGCAACCTGACAGACACTATTGGGGGCTCCCGTCTGTTTTCTTCTTGTGTTTTGTTTTACACACACAGCAACCTGACAGACAAACACAAACAGCAACCTGACACACAAACACACACAACAACCTGACACACAAACACACGCACAGCAACCTGACACACAAACACACACAGCAACCTGACACACAAACACACATACAGCAACCTGACACAGCACACACAAAGCAACCTGACACACACACACACACACACACACACACACACACACACACACACACACACACACAGCAACCTGACACACAAACACAGCAACCTGACACACAAACACACACATCAACCTGACACACAAACACACACAGCTTCCTGACACACAAACACACACACAGCTTCCTGACAGAGCACACACACAGCAACCTGACACACAAACACACACAGCAACCTGACACACAAACACAGCAACCTGACACACAAACACACAGTAACCTGGCACACAAACACACACAGCAACCTGACACACAAACGCAGCAACCTGACACACAAACACACACAGCAACCTGACTCTCAAACACAGCAACCTGACACACAAACACACACAGCAACCTGACACACAAACAGACACACAGCAACCTGACACACAAACACAGCAACCTGATACAGCACACACAGCAATCTGACACACAAACACAGCAACCTGACACACAAACACAGCAAGCTGACACACAGACACACACAGCAACCTGACAAACAAACACAGCAACCTGACATACAGACACACAAACAGCAACCTGACACACAGACACACACAGCAACCTGACACACAAACATACACAGCAACCTGACACACAAACACACACTGCACCATGACACAGCACATACACAGCAACCTGACACACAAACACACAGCGCACCCTGACACACCACATACACAGCAACCTGACACACAAACACACAGAGCAACCTGACATACAAACACACACCGCACCCTGACACACAAACACAGCAACCTCACACACAAACACACACAGCAACCTGACACACAAACACACACACAGCAACCTGACACACAAACCCAGCAACCTGACACAGCACACACAGCAACCTGACACAAAAACACAGCAACCTGACACACAAACACACACAGCACCTTGACACACAAAGACAGCAAGCTGACACACAAAAACACACAGCTACCTGACAAACAAACACAGCAACCTGACATACAGACACACACACACAGCAACCTGACACACAGACACAAACAGCAACCTGACACATAAACATACACAGCAACCTGACACACAAACACACACCGCACCATGACACAGCACATACACAGCAACCTGACACACAAACACAGCAAACTGACACACAAACACACACCGCACCCTGACACACCACATACACAGCAACCTGACACACAAACACACAGAGCAACCTGACATGCAAACGCACACCGCACCCTGACAGACAAACACAGCAACCTCACACACAAACACACACAGCAACCTGACACACAAACACACACACACACAGCAACCTGACACACAAACATACACAGCAACCTGACACACAAACACAACCTCACACACAAACACACACAGCAACCTGACACACAAACACACACACAGCACCGTGACACACAAACACAGCAACCTGACACAGCACACACAGCAACCTGACACACAAACACACACAGCACCTTGACACACAAGCATAGAGTGACCATATTTTTGTGGGTCCAACCTGGGACAGGGTGGGGGTGGGTAGGGGGGGGCGGTGCGCTTAGCGCGCCGCGTCGAAAAGTGGGGAGGACTGAGGAGCGCGCAGCGGGGAAGAATGGGGGGGGGGGGCTGTGCCGCGGCGAAAAATGGGCGTGGCCATGACATTGTATGGGCGGAGCTAACTTAATGATGTAACAGCGAGGCATAAGAAAGCAGTGTTTACACCATGATGTGGACAAACAAGACTTTGCATCATGGGTGTGCAGAAACTGTGTGATGCTAATAGTATACCGTAACCACAAAACAGCAAACATAGCCATCTATGACCATTAAATAAAAAATGCAGTAAAAGTTACCCCGGACACCAGAAAATAAACGCAATAGGCAACATGTCAGTACAAAATAAACGCAATGCGGGCAACATGTCAGTACAAAATAAACGCAATGCGGGCAAACATTTCAGTACAAAATAAACGCAATGCGGGCAACATGTCAGTACAAAATAAACGCAATGCGGGCAAACATTTCACCAGAAAAGAAACGCAATGCGGGCAAACATTTCACCAGAAAATAAACGCAATGCGGGCAAACATTTCACCAGAAAAGAAACGCTCTGCGGGCAAACATTTCACCAGAAAAGAAACGCACTGCAGGCAAACATTTCACCAGACAAGAAACGAACTGCGACAAACATTTCACCAGACAAGAAACGCACTGCGGGCAAACATTTCACCAGACAAGAAACGCACTGCGGGCAAACATTTCACCAGAAGATAAACGCAATACAGGCAAACATTTCACCAGAAAAGAAACGCAATGCGGGCAAACATTTCACCAGAAAAGAAACGCACTGCAGGCAAACATTTCACCAGACAAGAAACGCACTGCGGCAAACATTTCACCAGACAAGAAACGCACTGCGGGCAAACATTTCACCAGACAAGAAACGCACTGCGGGCAAACATTTCACCAGAAATGAAATGCAATGCGGGCAAACGTTTCACCAGAAGATAAACGCAATACAGGCAAACATTTCACCAGAAATGAAACGCCATGCGGGCAAACATTTCACCAGGAATGAAACGCAATGCGGGCAAACATTTCACCACAAATGAAACGCAATGCGGGCAAAGTACACCTGGAAAAAAGCCATTTACTCACCTGGCAGAAGTCTTCCTCTGGCGCGCTGCTCCGTCCCGGGACCGTCTTGTTCCTCCTGCTCTCTCTGGTCTCCCGCGCTGACAGGGCTACGGCAAGATGGCACCCGAAGCCCAGTACTGGAGACACAAATAGGTCTCCAGTACAGGGCTTCGGCCATCTTGCCGTAGCCCTGCTCGCCTGCCGGTGTCGGAACAGACACCGGAAGAAGAGGCTGGAGCGGGGCTGTAGGAAATGAACTGGCATGGCGTCTATTGACGCCGCTGCCAGTTCATGAAGAGAGAGTGGCCAGAGTCCCGAGGCCGGGACGTCCCGCTGCTGAAAGCAGGACGTTTCCCGGGACCTCATGCTGCCTGGGACAGCGGACCCGAATCCGGGACGCGTCCCGGGCAATCCGGGACGTCTGGTCACTCTACACAAGCACAGCAACCTGACATACAGACACACTCACAGCAACCTGACACCCAGAAACACACAGCAACCTGACACACAAACATACACAGCAACCTGACACACAAACACACACCGTACCATGACACAGCACATACACAGCAACCTGACACACCACATACACAGCAATCTGACACAAAAACACACAGAGCAACCTGACATACAAACACACACAGCAACCTGACATACAAACACACACAGCAACCTCACACACAAACACACACAGCAACCTGACACACAAACACACACACAGCAACCTGACACACAAACATACACAGCAACCTGACACACAAACACACACCGCACCATAACACAGCACATACACAGCAACCTGACACACAAACACACAGAGCAACCTGACATAAAAAACCCACACACCGCACCGTGACACACAAACACAGCAACCTGACACACAAACACACACAGCAACCTGACACACAAACACACACACAGCACCGTGACACACAAACACAGCAACCTGACACAGCACACACAGCAACCTGACACACAAACACACACAGCACCTTGACACACAAGCACAGCAACCTGACATACAGACACACACACAGCAACCTGACACACAGAAACACACAGCAACCTGACACACAAACATACACAGCAACCTGACACACAACACACACCGTACCATGACACAGCACATACACAGCAACCTGACACACCACATACACAGCAATCTGACACAAAAACACACAGAGCAACCTGACATACAAACACACACAGCAACCTGACCCACAAACACAGTGACCTGACACTCAAACACACACAGCAACCTGACACACAAACACACACAGCAACCTGACACACAAACACACACACAGCAACCTGACACACAAACACACACAGCAACCTGACACACAAACACACACAGCAACCTGACACACATACACAGCAACCTGACACACAAACAGCAACCTGACACACAGAAACCTGACACACAAACATACACAGCTACCTGACACACAAACATACACAGCAACCTGACATACAAACACACACAGCAACCGGACACACAAACACAGGAACCTGACAGACAAACACACAAAGCAACCTGACACACAAACAAACACAGCAACCTGACACATACCTCCCAACATTTTAAACTAAGAAACCGGGACACTGGCCACACCCCTAACCACACCCCCAAACACACCCCAAGACACGCCTACCATCGTTTTTTTAATATATTTTTTTTATTAATATTTATGCCCTTATTCTTTTTTTTAAATTAAATATACCCTCATACACCCTGCCCGTGGGTGGGGAGGAGGGTAAGGGTGCCCGTGGGTGGGGAGGAGGGTAAGGGTGCCCGTGGGTGGGGAGGAGGGTGAGGATGGGTGCCAAAAAATGATCGAGGCGCCAGCCGCGCGTGGTATGCGGGATGCGGCCATATCATTACTACCTCCCTCCCTCCCTTGAGATCTGCCCCCGTGTCCCCATTAGCAGAGTGCGCAGCGAGCTGTCATCTTACCTCCGTCCATGCACGCATACTGATGTCTTTCTCCAGCTTCCTGCTTCCTGTGACGTCACAGGAAGCAGAGTGAAGCCGGACATCGGTATGCGTGCATGGACGCAGGTAATGACAGCCCGCTCCGCTCGCTGCGCACTCTGCTAACGGGGACACGGGGGCAGATCTCAAGGGAGGGAGGGAGGTAGTAATGCTATGGCAGGCATCCCGCATATCACTTAGGCGCAGCTGGCGCCTCGATCATTTTTTTTTTTTTACTGCTGCCCACTGCCGCCGGGACTTGGGGGGCTCATACCGTGACAGCGGGAGAGCCCCCCCAAATCGTGACAGTCCCGACGAGATCGGGACGGTTGGGCCCTCTGCTGTCACGCAAACATACACAGCAACCTGACACACAAACACACACCGCACCATGACACAGCACATACACAGCAACCTGACACACAAACACACAGTGCACCCTGACACACCACATACACAGCAACCTGACACACAAACACACAGAGCAACCTGACATACAAACACACACCGCACCCTGACACACAAACACAGCAACCTCACACACAAACACAGCAACCTGACACAGCACACACAGCAACCTGACACAAAAACACAGCAACCTGACACACAAACACACACAGCACCTTGACACACAAACACAGCAAGCTGACACATAAAAACACACAGCAACCTGACAAACAAACACAGCAACCTGACATACAGACACACACACACAGCAACCTGACACACAGACACACACAGCAACCTGACACACAAACATACACAGCAACCTGACACACAAACACAGCAAACTGACACACAAACACACACCGCACTCTGACACACCACATACACAGCAACCTGACACACAAACACACAGAGCAACCTGACATACAAACACACACCACACCCAGACACACAAACACAGCAACCTCACACACAAACACACACAGCAACCTGACACACAAACACACACACAGCAACCTGACACACAAACACAGCAACCTGACACAGCACACACAGCAACCTGACACAAAAACACAGCAACCTGACACACAAACACACAGCAACCTGACACACAAACACACACAGCACCTTGACACACAAAGACAGCAAGCTGACACACAAAAACACACAGCAACCTGACAAACAAGCAAAGCAACCTGACACACAGACACACACAGCAACCTGACACACAAACATACACAGCAACCTGACACACAAACACACACGGCACCACGACACAGCACATACACAGCAACCTGACACACAAACACAGCAAACTGACACACAAACACACACCGCACCCTGACACACCACATACACAGCAACCTGACACACAAATACACAGAGCAACCTGACATGCAAACGCACACCGCACCCTGACACACAAACACAGCAACCTCACACACAAACACACACAGCAACCTGACACACAAACACACACACAGCAACCTGACACACAAACATACACAGCAACCTGACACACAACCACACACCGCACCATGACACAGCACATACACAGCAACCTGACACACAAACACACAGAGCAACCTGACATACAAACACACACCGCACCCTGACACACAAACACAGCAACCTCACACACAAACACACACAGCAACCTGACACACAAACACACACACAGCACCGTGACACACAAACACAGCAACCTGACACAGCACACACAGCAACCTGACACACAAACACACACAGCACCTTGACACACAAGCACAGCAACCTGACATACAGACACACACACAGCAACCTGACACACAGAAACATACAGCAACCTGACACACAAACATACACAGCAACCTGACACACAAACACGCGTACGTTAAAAAGGGGCGCTGGGAAAAAAGGGCGCCGGGTTTTTAACGATAAGAACGGATAACGTTTAAAAATGTATTGTACTGTATATCGTTTAAAATTAATGTTTTTTAAAGTTATAAATCATTAAATAATGTGCATTAAATCGGCAATTGTAAAAACGTTAATCTTTCGTTTAAATAGTGAAACGTATAATAACGTTTAAATTTTTTTTTACTAAGTAACCCTCCCTGTACCTACCCCTAACCCCTAGACCCCCCTGTTGATGCCTAAACCTAAGACCCCCCCTGTTGGTGCCTAAGTAACCCTCCCTGTACCTACCCCTAACCCCTAGACCCCCCTGTTAGTGCCTAAACCTAAGACCCCCCTGTTGGTGCCTAAACCTAAGACCCCCTGTTGGTGCCTAAACCTAAGACCCCCCTGTTTTTTTTTTCGTTTAAAAATAATGTTAAAAAAAAGTACTGTTTTTCGTTTAAAAATAATGTTTGGAAAAAATATTGTACTGTTTTTCGTTTAAAAATAATATTTAAAAATGTATAAATAATTAAATAATGTGTAATCATGAGAAACAGTAATAAAACATTAAGTCTCCGGGCGCCGCTTTTAAAACGTTAGTTTTCTCCGGCGCCCTTTTTTCCTATCGGGCGCCCATTAAACGATATTTATTATAGGAGTGAATGGCGGCGCCCGATTTGTCCACTAGCCTCAGGCGCCCGAATTTACTGTTTCCCACAAACACACCGTACCATGACACAGCACATACACAGCAACCTGACACACCACATACACAGCAATCTGACACAAAAACACACAGAGCAACCTGACATACAAACACACACAGCAACCTGACATACAAACAAACACAGCAATCTGACACACAAACACAGGAACCTGACAGACAAACACACAGAGCAACCTGACACACAAACTCACACAGCAACCTGACCCACAAACACAGTGACCTGACACTCGAACACAGCAACCTGCCACACAAACACACACAGCAACCTGACACACAAACACACACAGCAACCTGAATCTCAAACACAGCAATCTGACAGACAAACACACGCAGCAACCTGACACACAAACACACACAGCAACCTGACACACAAACACACACACACACAGCAACCTGACACACAAACACACACAGCAACCTGACACACAAACACACACAGCAACCTGACACACATACACAGCAACCTGACACACAAACACACACAGCAACCTGACACACAAACACACACAGCAACCTGACACACATACACAGCAGCCTGACACACAAACACAAACAGCAACCTGACACACAGAAACACACACAGCAACCTGACACACATACATACACAGCTACCTGACACACAAACAAACACAGCAACCTGACACGCAAACATACACAGCAACCTGACACACAAACACACACCGCACCATGACACAGCACATACACAGCAACCTGGCACACAAACACACAGCGCACCCTGACACACCACATACACAGCAACCTGACACACAAACACACAGAGCAACCTGACATTCCACATACACCGCACCCTGACACACAAACACAGCAACCTCACACACAAACACACACACAGCAACCTGACACACAAACACAGCAACCTGACACAGCACACACAGCAACCTGACACAAAAACACACAGCAACCTGACACACAAACACACACAGCACCTTGACACACAAACACAGCAAGCTGACACACAAAAACACACAGCAACCTGACAAAAAAACACAGCAACCTGACATACAGACACACACACACAGCAACCTGCCACACAGACACACACAGCAACCTGACACACAAACATACACAGCAACCTGACACAGAAACACACACCGCACCATGACACAGCACATACACAGCAACCTGACACACAAACACAGCAAACTGACACACAAACACACACCGCACTCTGACACACCACATACACAGCAACCTGACACACAAACACACACCACACCCAGACACACAAACACAGCAACCTCACACACAAACACACACAGCAACCTGACACACAAACACACACACAGCAACCTGACACACAAACACAGCAACCTGACACAGCACACACAGCAACCTGACACACAAACACACACAGCACCTTGACACACAAGCACAGCAACCTGAAATACAGACACACACACAGCAACCTGACACACAGAAACACACAGCAACCTGACACACAAACATACACAGCAACCTGACACACAAACACACACCGTACCATGACACAGCACATACACAGCAACCTGACACACCACATACACAGCAATCTGACACAAAAACACACAGAGCAACCTGACATACAAACACACACAGCAACCTGACATACAAACACACACAGCAACCTGACACACAAACACAAGAACCTGACAGACAAACACACAGAGCAACCTGACACAAAAACACACACAGCAACCTGACCCACAAACACAGCAACCTGACACACAAACACAGCAACCTGCCACACAAACACACACAGCAACCTGACACACAAGCACAGCAACCTTACACACAAACACACACAGCAACCTGAATCTCAAACACAGCAACCTGACAGACAAACACACACAGCAACCTGACACACAAACACACACAGCAACCTGACACACACACATACATACAGCAACCTGACACACAAACACACACAGCAACCTGACACACAAACACACACAGCAACCTGACACACAAACACAGCAACCTTACACACAAACACACACAGCAACCTGAATCTCAAACACAGCAACCTGACAGACAAACACACACAGCAACCTGACACACAAACACACACAGCAACCTGACACACAAACACACATACAGCAACCTGACACACAAACACACACAGCAACCTGACACACAAACACACACAGTGACCTGACACACATACACAGCAACCTGACACACAAACACACACAGCAACCTGACACACAGACACACACAGCAACCTGACACACAAACATACACAGCAACCTGACACACAAACATACACAGCAACCTGACATACAAACACACACATTAACCTGACACACAAACACAGGAACCTGACAGACAAACACACAGAGCAACCTGACACACAAACACACACAGCTACCTGACACACAAACAGCAACCTGATACACAAAAACACACAGCAACCTGACAGACACACACATACAGAAACCTGACAGACAAACACACACAGCAACCTGACACACAAACGCACACAGCAACCTGACACACAAACACAGGAACCTGACAGACAAACACACAGAGCAACCTGACACACAAACACACACAGCAACCTGACATACAAACACACACAGCAACCTGACATACAAACACACACAGCAACCTGACACACAAACACAAGAACCTGACAGACAAACACACAGAGCAACCTGACACAAAAACACACACAGCAACCTGACCCACAAACACAGCAACCTGACACACAAACACAGCAACCTGCCACACAAACACACACAGCAACCTGACACACAAGCACAGCAACCTTACACACAAACACACACAGCAACCTGAATCTCAAACACAGCAACCTGACACACAAACACACACAGCAACCTGACACACACACATACATACAGCAACCTGACACACAAACACACACAGCAACCTGACACACAAACACACACAGCAACCTGACACACAAACACAGCAACCTTACACACAAACACACACAGCAACCTGAATCTCAAACACAGCAACCTGACAGACAAACACACACAGCAACCTGACACACAAACACACACAGCAACCTGACACACAAACACACATACAGCAACCTGACACACAAACACACACAGCAACCTGACACACAAACACACACAGTGACCTGACACACATACACAGCAACCTGACACACAAACACACACAGCAACCTGACACACAGACACACACAGCAACCTGACACACAAACATACACAGCAACCTGACACACAAACATACACAGCAACCTGACATACAAACACACACATTAACCTGACACACAAACACAGGAACCTGACAGACAAACACACAGAGCAACCTGACACACAAACACACACAGCTACCTGACACACAAACAGCAACCTGATACACAAAAACACACAGCAACCTGACAGACACACACATACAGAAACCTGACAGACAAACACACACAGCAACCTGACACACAAATGCACACAGCAACCTGACACGCAAACACAGGAACCTGACAGACAAACACACAGAGTAACCTGACACACAAACACACACAGCAACCTGACCCACAAACACAGTGACCTGACACACAAATACAGCAACTTGACACACAAACACGCACATAGCAACCTGACACACAAACACAGCAACCTGACAAAGCACACACAGCAACCTGACACACAAACACACACAGCACCTTGACACACAAGCACAGCAACCTGAAATACAGACACACACACAGCAACCTGACACACAGAAACACACAGCAACCTGACACACAAACATACACAGCAACCTGACACACAAACATACACAGCAACCTGACACACAAACACACACCGTACCATGACACAGCACATACACAGCAACCTGACACACCACATACACAGCAATCTGACACAAAAACACACAGAGCAACCTGACATACAAACACACACAGCAACCTGACATACAAACACACACAGCAACCTGACACACAAACACAAGAACCTGACAGACAAACACACAGAGCAACCTGACACAAAAACACACACAGCAACCTGACCCACAAACACAGCAACCTGACACACAAACACAGCAACCTGCCACACAAACACACACAGCAACCTGACACACAAGCACAGCAACCTTACACACAAACACACACAGCAACTTGACACACAAACACAGCAACCTGACACACAAACACAGCAACCTGACAGACAAACACACAGAGCAACCTGACACACAAACACACACAGCTACCTGACACACAAACAGCAACCTGATACACAAAAACACACAGCAACCTGACAGACACACACATACAGAAACCTGACAGACAAACACACACAGCAACCTGACACACAAACGCACACAGCAACCTGACACGCAAACACAGGAACCTGACAGACAAACACACAGAGCAACCTGACACACAAACACACACAGCAACCTGACCCACAAACACAGTGACCTGACACACAAATACAGCAACTTGACACACAAACACGCACACAGCAACCTGACAGACACTATTGGGGGCTCCCGTCTGTTTTCCTCTTGTGTTTTGTTTTACACACACAGCAACCTGACAGACAAACACAAACAGCAACCTGATACACAAACACACACAACAACCTGACACACAAACACACGCACAGCAACCTGACACACAAACACACACAGCAACCTGACACACAAACACACAAACAGCAACCTGACACAGCACACACACAGCAACCTGACACACAAACACACAGCAACCTGACACACAAACACAGCAACCTGACACACAAACACACACAGCAACCTGACACACAAATACAGCAACCTGACACACAAACACACACAGCAACCTGACTCTCAAACACAGCAACCTGACAGACAAACACACACAGCAGCCTGACACACAAACACACACAGAAAACTGACACACAAACACACACACAGCAACCTGACACACAAACACACACACAGCAACCTGACACACAAACACATACAGCTACCTGACACACAAATATACACTGCAACCTGACATACAAACACACACAGCAACCTGACACACAAACACACACAGCAACCTGACACACATAGTTACATAGTCACATAGTTATTTTGGTTGAAAAAAAACATACGTCCATCGAGTTCAACCATTATAAAGTACAACAACAGCCTGCTCCCTCACATATCCCTGTTGATCCAGAGGAAGGCGAAAAAACCCTTACAAGGCATGGTCCAATTAGCCCCTAAAGGGAAAAATTCCTTCCCGACTCCAGGTGGCAATCAGATAAAATCCCTGGATCAACATCATTAGGCATTACCTAGTAATTGTAGCCATGGATGTCTTTCAACGCAAGGAAAGCATCTAAGCCCCCTTTAAATGCAGGTATAGAGTTTGCCATAACGACTTCCTGTGGCAGTGCATTCCACCTCTTAATCACTCTTACTGTAAAGAACCCTTTCCTAAATACAGTAAATGGCTAAAACGTTTACCCTCCATGCGCAGATCATATCCTCTAGTCCTTTGAGAAGGCCTAGGGACAAAAAGCTCATCCGCCAAGCTATTATATTGCCCTCTGATGTATTTATACATGTTAATTAGATCCCCTCTAAGGCGTCTTTTCTCTAGACTAAATAAACCCAGTTTATCTAACCTTTCTTGATAAGTGAGACCTTCCATCCCACGTATCAATTTTGTTGCTCGTCTCTGCACCTGCTCTAAAACTGCAATATCTTTTTTGTAATGTGGTGCCCAGAACTGAATTCCATATTCCAGATGTGGCCTTACTAGAGAGTTAAACAGGGGCAATATTATACTAGCATCTCGAGTTTTTATTTCCCTTTTAATGCATCCCAAAATTTTGTTAGCTTTAGCTGCAGCTGCTTGGCATTGAGTATGATTATTTAACTTGTTGTCAATGAGTACTCCTAAGTCCTTCTCCAAGTTTGATGTCCCCAACTGTATCCCATTTATTTTGTATGGTGCTAGACCATTAGTACGTCCAATGCATGACTTTACATTTGTCAACATTGAATTTCATCTGCCATGTATGTGCCCATATAGCCATCCTATCCAGATCCTGTTGCAATATGACACTATCTTCCTGAGAGTTGATGATTCTGCACAATTTTGTATCATCTGCAAAAATAGCAACATTGCTCACTACTGCATCTACTAGGTCATTAATAAATAAATTGAAGAGCACTGGACCCAG
This sequence comes from Hyperolius riggenbachi, assembly GCF_040937935.1. Taxonomy (NCBI): domain Eukaryota; kingdom Metazoa; phylum Chordata; class Amphibia; order Anura; family Hyperoliidae; genus Hyperolius; species Hyperolius riggenbachi. Next base: position 399,088,507 of record NC_090648.1, on the reverse strand, counting down.
AACAGACCCCTGTGGGACCCCACTGCTAACAGTCTCCCATTTTAAGTACGATCCATTGACCACAAGTCTTTGTTTTCTGTCCATTAGCCAGTTCCCTATCCATGAACACAGACTCTTCCCCAGTCCTTGCATCCTCAACTTTTGCACCAGACTTTTGTGGGGAACAGTGTCGAAGGCCTTTGCAAAGTCCAAGTATATCACATCTACAGCATTCCCATTATCCATATTAGCATTCACTACCTCATAAAAGCTGAGCATGTTAGTCAAACAGGACCTGTCTTTAGTAAACCCATGTTCATGCTGAGAAATAAGATTATTATCTACTATGAAGTCATGTATAGTATCTCTTAGTAACCCCTCAAATAGTTTGCATACAACTGATGTTAAGCGTACAGGTCTATTATTATTATTATTTATTGTATTTATAAAGCGCCAACATATTACACAGCGCTGCACAATAGATAAAAGGGTTAACATACAAGGTAGGACATACAGGAAACTCACAACAAAACAAGATCATGCAAATGATTTGATAATACAGTGTCATAGGTCAAAATAGAGATTGTTATAGTTCACAAAAGGGGTGATTGTCAGTAAGATTGCATAATCAAGCTGGAAACACTAAGGGAGAGGGCCCTGCCAGAGGCTTACAATCTAAAGGGTGAGGGGTGGAGGCAATAGGTGCAGGCCCGCCATCAGGGGGGGACATCCGTGACTCCCGTCACGGGCCCCGGGCCTGCAGGGGGGCCCCATCCCCGCTGCGGCCCTGGCGGGTGCCGCCCAGCCGCCGCTCAACCTCCCCTGGCCGCTGCTCCCTCCCTCCATCCCTCTAGCCGCCGCCGCCTCCGCCGCCCATCAGACCCCGATCAGGCGGCGACAATAGTGCGGGCGCTAGGACCCAGCGCCCGCACTGATATGCGGAAGTGACGTCACTTCCGCATATAGAGCGGGTGCGTCCAGCGCCCGCTCTTACTGGTCGGGTCGCCGCTGATCTTGATGTCTGACGCTGCTGGCAGCCTGGCAAGGTAGGAGAAGCAGCGGCGGCGGCTGGGGGGGGCTTCCCTGTCACTCACTCACTAGCTAAAGGGACTCACTGTCACTCACTCACTAGCTAAAGGGGCTCCCTGTCACTCACTCACTAGCTAAAGGGGCTCCCTGTCACTCACTCACTAGCTAAAGGGGCTCCCTGGCACTCACTCACTGCCTAAAGGGGCTCCCTGTCACTCACTCACTCACTCACTCACTCACTCACTCAAGGGGCTCCCTGTCACTCACTCACTGCCTAAAGGGCCTCACTGTCACTCACTCACTCCCTAAAGGGGCTCCCTGTCACTCACTCACTCCCTAAAGGGACTCCCTGTCACTCACTCACTCCCTAAAGGGGCTCCCTGTCACTCACTCACTCCCTAAAGGGGCTCCCTGTCACTCACTCACTCCCTAAAGGGACTCCCTGTCACTCACTCACTCACTCCCTAAAGGGGCTCCCTGTCACTCACTCACTCACTCACTCACTCACTCACTCACTCACTCACTCCCTAAAGGGGCTCCCTGTCACTCACTCACTCCCTAAAGGGACTCCCTGTCACTCACTCCCTAAAGGGGCTCCCTGTCACTCACTCACTCACTCACTCCCTAAAGGGGCTCCCTGTCACTCACTCACTCCCTAAAGGGGCTCCCTGTCACTCACTCACTCACTCACTCACTCACTCACTCACTCACTCACTCCCTAAAGGGGCTCCCTGTCACTCACTCACTACCTAAAAGGGCTCCATGTCACTCACTACCTAACCTGGGGGTCCCTGTCAGAATCCAGGTGAGAGGTGTCTACCATAATAAGGGGGCATTCTGCCTATTTATGTGAAATGCTGTCTATTTATGTGCCTCATGACTGCTGAATTTGTCTTGTTGGGAGCCTAATGATTGAATTTTTACTTGTTGGGGGCCTCATGATTTGTTGGGAGCCTCAAGATTGCTGAATTTGTCTTGTTGGGGGCCTCATGATTGCTGAATTTGTCTTGTTGGGGGTCACATGATTGCTAACTGCGAGACTATGGGAAAAGCTGAATCATTACCATATGAGACAATAGCATTAAACCTACTTTTTTAGCTTTTTTAAACAGAAAATAAAACTGGGAGGTTCTAAAAAAATGATGGAGCACTTCCTCCTTCCGGCTTGAAGGAGGAAGTGCTCGATATCGAGGCTTGCAACGCGTCCATTCGGACACTTGCACCTCGTTGAAACGCTGGGCGGAGAGCGGCGTTCTGGGTAATTAACCCCGCCGCATCAAGCCGCTCAGCTGTGGCAATTAGAGCTAGCTCACCGTGGTTATTCGTGATTAATTTGTGGACAGCAAGCCTCCAACTAGCTCTGCCAACATGTAATGGCTACGCACATTTCTCAGTTTGGGGGAGGGGGCCCGGACTGATGATTTGTGAGGGGCCCCAAAATTTCTGATGGCGGCCCTGAATAGGTGTATCTGTTGAGAGGGTGTCTAACAGAACATATTATGGTGCTGGTGTAGGGGGGTATGCGAGCATGAAAGGGTGAGTCTTGAGAGCTTGTGTGAAGATATTAAAGGTGGGGGCGAGTCTGGTGGCTGGAGGGAGCGAGTTCCAAAGAGCAGCTTATTGCGGGTGGACCTGGCATTCCAGAGGCCACAGGAAACAGGGAGTAAATGCCGAGGGGTAGGATGGATAGGAATAAGGTTATGCTGAGGGGGTGTGTGGGTAGAGTGTGGGGGGGGGGGAGGGAAGGGAGGTGCATGGGGGTTGAGGGCCAAAAGGAAGTCTAAAGACAGAAGGGGAGAGGGTGCGGGGAAACAGAAGGGGGACAAGGTGTAGAAGGAGGTGGAGGTAGAACATGTGGTGATGGGGATAGCAAGATGGGGAGGGAGATAGCTGGGAAATGGTAGAGGGGTCAGGGAGTTAATAGGAGGGAAGGGGTACATTTTGCACTGAAGGGAAAAGGTAGTATGGGGTGTGGAGAGTGGAAGCATAGACAGGGGGACAGCAGTTAGACCAAGATGAGATAAATGTCACCAATGATGTGGCTGAAGGTCTATAATTTCCTGGATCTGATTTTTTGCCCTTCTTAAATAATGGTAAAACACAAACACAGGAACCTGACAGACAAACACACAAAGCAACCTGACACAAAAACATACACAGCAACCTGACACACAAACACACACCGTACCATGACACAGCACATACACAGCAACCTGACACACAAACACACACCGCACCCTGACACACCACATACACAGCAACCTGACACACAAACACACAGAGCAACCTGACATACAAACACACACATCAACCTGACACACAAACACAGGAACCTGAAAGACAAACACACAGAGCAACCTGACACACAAACAGCAACCTGATACACAAAAACACACAGCGACCTGACAGACACACACATACAGAAACCTGACAGACAAACACACACAGCAACCTGACACACAAACGCACATGCAGCAACCTGACACAGCACACACACCGCACCTGACACACAAATACAGCAACTTGACACACAAACACGCACACAGCAACCTGACACCTAAACACACACAGCAACCTGACAGACACTATTGGGGGCTCCCGTCTGTTTTCTTCTTGTGTTTTGTTTTACACACACAGCAACCTGACAGACAAACACAAACAGCAACCTGACACAAAAACACACACAACAACCTGACACACAAACACACGCACAGCAACCTGACACACAAACACACACAGCAACCTGACACACAAACACACAAACAGCAACCTGACGCAGCACACACACAGCAACCTAACACACAAACACACAGCAACCTGACACACAAACACAGCAACCTGACACACAAACACACACAGCAACCTGACACACAAACACAGCAACCTGACACACAAACACACACTGCAACCTGGCTCTCAAACACAGCAACCTGACAGACAAACACACACAGCAGCCAGACACACAAACACACACAGAAAACTGACACACAAACACACACACAGCAACCTGACACACAAACAAACAAAGCAACCTGACACACAAACACACAAAGCAACCTGACACACAAACACACAAAGCAACCTGACACAGCACACACATAGCAACCTGACACACAAACACAGCAACCTGACACACAAACACACACAGTAACCTGACACACAATCACAGCAACATGACACACAAACACACACAGCAACCTAACTCTCAAACACACACAGCAACCTGACACACAAACACACACACAGCTTCCTGACACACAAACACACATAGCAACCTGACACAAAAACACACACAGCAGCCTGACACACAAACACACACACAGAAAACTGACACACAAACACACACAGCAACCTGACACACAGACGCACACAGCAACCTGACACACAAACACAGCAACCTGACACACAAACAAACACAGCAACCTGACACACAAGCACAGCAACCTAACACACAAACACACACAGCAACCTGACTCTCAAACACAGCAACCTGACACACAAACACACACAGCAACCTCACACACAAACACACACAGCAACCTGACACACAAACACAGCAACCTGACAAGCACACACAGCAACCTGACACACAAACACAGCAACCTGACACACAAACACACACAGCACCTTGACACAAACACAGCAAGCTGACACACAAACACACACAGCAAGCTGACACACAAACACACACAGCAACCTGACAAACACAGCAACCTGACATACAGACAAACACACAGCAACCTGACACACAAACATACACAGCAACCTGACACACAAACACACACCGCACCATGACACAGCACATACACAGCAACCTGACACACAAACACACACCGTACCCTGACACACCACATACACAGCAACCTGACACACAAACACATACAGCAACCTGACAGACACAATTGGGGGCTCCCATCTGTTTTCTTCTTGTGTTTTGTTTTACACACACAGCAACCTGACAGACAAACACAAACAGCAACCTGACACACAAACACACACAACAACCTGACACACAAACACACGCACAGCAACCTGACACACAAGCACAGCAACTTGACACAGACACACACACACAGCAACCTGACACAGAGACACACACAGCAACCTGACACACAAACATACACAGCAACCTGACACACAAACACACACCGCACCATGACGCAGCACATACACAGCAACCTGACACACAAACACACGCACAGCAACCTGACACGTAAACACACACAGTACCTGACACACAAACACACACACAGCAACCTGACCCAGCACACACACAGCAACCTGACACACAAACACACAGCAACATGACACACAAACACAGCAACCTGACACACAAATACACACAGCAACCTGACACACAAACACGCACAGCAACCTGACACACAAACACAGCAACCTGACACACAAACACACACAGCAACCTGACAAACAAGCATACTCAGCAACCTGACACACAAACACACAAACAGCAACCTGACACACAAACACAGCAACCTGACACAGCACACACAGCAACCTGACACACAAACACAGCAACCTGACACACAAACACACACAGCAAGCTGACACACAAACACACACAGCAACCTGACACACAAACACAGCAACCTGACATACACACACACACACACACAGCAACCTGACACACAAACATACACAGCAACCTGACACACAAACACACACCGCACCATGACACAGCACATACACAGCAACCTGACACACAAACACACACCGCACCCTGACACAGCACATACACAGCACCTGACACAAAAACACAGCAACCTGACACACAAACACACACACAGCAACCTGACACACAAACACATACAGCAACCTGACAGACACAATTGGGGGCTCCCATCTGTTTTCTTCTTGTGTTTTGTTTTACACACACAGCAACCTGACAGACAAACACAAACAGCAACCTGACACACAAACACACACAACAACCTGACACACAAACACACGCACAGCAACCTGACACACAAGCACAGCAACTTGACACAGACACACACACACAGCAACCTGACACAGAGACACACACCGCAACCTGACACACAAACATACACAGCAACCTGACACACAAACACACACCGCACCATGACGCAGCACATACACAGCAACCTGACACACAAACACACGCACAGCAACCTGACACGTAAACACACACAGTACCTGACACACAAACACACACACAGCAACCTGACCCAGCACACACACAGCAACCTGACACACAAACACACAGTAACATGACACACAAACACAGCAACCTGACACACAAATACACACAGCAACCTGACACACAAACACACACAGCAACCTGACACACAAACACAGCAACCTGACACACAAACACACACAGCAACCTGACAAACAAACATACTCAGCAACCTGACACACAAACACACAAACAGCAACCTGACACACAAACACAGCAACCTGACACAGCACACACAGCAACCTGACACACAAACACAGCAACCTGACACACAAACACACACAGCAAGCTGACACACAAACACACACAGCAACCTGACACACAAACACAGCAACCTGACATACACACACACACAGCAACCTGACACACAAACATACACAGCAACCTGACACACAAACACACACCGCACCATGACACAGCACATACACAGCAACCTAACACACAAACACACACCGCACCCTGACACAGCACATACACAGCAACCTGACACACAAACACAGCTACCTGACACACAAACACACAAAGCAACCTGACAAACACACTCAGCAACCTGACACACAAACACACACACAGCAACCTGACACACAAACACAGCAACCTGAAACAGCACACACACAGTACCCTGACACACAAACACAGCAACCTGTCACACTAACACAGCAACCTGACACACAAGCACAGCAACTTGACACAGACACACACACACACAGCAACCTGACACAGAGACACACACAGCAACCTGACACACAAACACACACAGCAACCTGACACACAGACACACACCGCACCCTGACGCAGCACACACACAGCAACCTGACACACAAACACACACCGCACCCTGACACAGAACATACTCAGCAACCTGACAGACACAATTGGGGGCTCCCATCTGTTTTCTTCTTGTGTTTTGTTTTACACACACAGCAACCTGACAGACAAACACAAACAGCAACCTGACACACAAACACACACAACAACCTGACACACAAACACACGCACAGCAACCTGACACACAAGCACAGCAACTTGACACAGACATACACACACAGCAACCTGACACAGAGACGCACACAGCAACCTGACACACAAACATACACAGCAACCTGACACACAAACACACACCGCACCATGACGCAGCACATACACAGCAACCTTGACACACAAACACACGCACAGCAACCTGACACGTAAACACACACAGCAACCTGACCCAGCACACACACAGCAACCTGACACACAAACACACAGCAACATGACACACAAACACAGCAACCTGACACACAAATACACACAGCAACCTGACACACAAACACACACAGCAACCTGACACACAAACACAGCAACCTGACACACAAACACACACAGCAACCTGACAAACAAACATACTCAGCAACCTGACACACAAACACACAAACAGCAACCTGACACACAAACACAGCAACCTGACACAGCACACACAGCAACCTGACACACAAACACAGCAACCTGACACACAAACACACACAGCAACCTGACACACAAACACAGCAACCTGACATACACACACACACACACACAGCAACCTGACACACAAACATACACAGCAACCTGACACACAAACACACACCGCACCCTGACACAGCACATACACAGCAACCTGACACACAAACACACACCGCACCCTGACACAGCACATACACAGCAACCTGACACACAAACACAGCAACCTGACACACAAACACACACAGCAACCTGACAAACATACTCAGCAACCTGACACACAAACACACACACAGCAACCTGACACACAAACACAGCAACCTGAAACAGCACACACACAGTACCCTGACACACAAACACAGCAACCTGTCACACTAACACAGCAACCTGACACACAAGCACAGCAACTTGACACAGACACACACACACACAGCAACCTGACACAGAGACACACACAGCAACCTGACACACAAACACACACAGCAACCTGACACACAGACACACACCGCACCCTGACGCAGCACATACACAGCAACCTGACACACAAACACACACCGCACCCTGACACAGAACATACACAGCAACCTGACACACAAACATACACAGCAACCTGACACACAAACACACACCGCACCATGACGCAGCACATACACAGCAACCTGACACACAAACACACGCACAGCAACCTGACACGTAAACACACACAGTACCTGACACACAAACACACACACAGCAACCTGACCCAGCACACACACAGCAACCTGACACACAAACACACAGCAACCTGACACACAAATACAGACAGCAACCTGACACACAAATACACACAGCAACCTGACACACAAACACACACAGCAACCTGACACACAAACACAGCAACCTGACACACAAACACACACAGCAACCTGACAAACAAACATACTCAGCAACCTGACACACAAACACACAAACAGCAACCTGACACACAAACACAGCAACCTGACACAGCACACACAGCAACCTGACACACAAACACAGCAACCTTACACACAAACACACACAGCAAGCTGACACACAAACACACACAGCAACCTGACACACAAACACAGCAACCTGACATACACACACACACACACACACACACACACACAGCAACCTGACACACAAACATACACAGCAACCTGACACACAAACACACACCGCACCATGACACAGCACATACACAGCAACCTAACACACAAACACACACCGCACCCTGACACAGCACATACACAGCAACCTGACACACAAACACAGCAACCTGACACACAAACACACACAGCAACCCGACAAAGAAACATACTCAGGAACCTGACACACAAACACACAAACAGCAACCTGACACACAAACACAGCAACCTGACACACAAACACACACAGCACCTTGACACACAAACACAGCAAGCTGACACACAAACACACACAGCAAGCTGACACACAAACACACACAGCAACCTGACACACACACACAGCAACCTGACACACTGACACACACAACAACCTGACACACAAACATACACAGCAACCTGACACAAACACACACCGCACCTTGACACAGCACATACACAGCAACCTGACACACAAACACACACCGCACCCTGACACAGCACATACACAGCAACCTGACACACAAACACACACAGCAACCTGACACACAAACACAGCAACCTGACACACAAACACACACAGCAACCTGACAAACAAACATACTCAGCAACCTGACACACAAACACACACACAGCAACCTGACACACAAACACAGCAACCTGAAACAGCACACACACAGTACCCTGACACACAAACACAGCAACCTGTCACACAAATACAGCAACCTGACACACAAACACACACAGCACCTTGACGCACAAACACAGCAAGCTGACACACAAACACACACAGCAACCTGGCACACAAACACACACAGCAACCTGACACACAAACACAGCAATCTGACACAGACACACACACACAGCAACCTGACACACAGACACACACAGCAACCTGACACACAAACATACACAGCAACCTAACACACAAACACACACAGCAACCTGACACACAAACACACCGCACCATGACGCAGCACATACACAGCAACCTGACACACAAACACACACCGCACCCTGACACAGCACACACACACACACAGCAACCTGACAAACAAACACACAGAGCAACCTGACATACAAACACACACCGCACCCTGAAAAACACACACAGCAACCTCACACACAAACAGCAACCTGACACACAAACACAGCAACCTGACACACAAACACAGGAACCTGACAGACAAACACACACAGCAACCTGACAGACAAACACACACACAGCTATCTGACACACAAACACACACAGCAACCTGACGCACAAACACAGCAACCTGACACACAAACACACACAGCAACCTGACATACAAACACACTCAGCAACCTGACACACAAACACAGCAACCTGACACACAAACACACACAGCAACCTGACACACAAACACACACAGCAACCTGACACACAAACACAGCAATCTGACACACAAACTCAGCAATCTGACACACAAAAACAGCAACCTGACACATTAACACACACAGTACCCTGACACACAAACACAGCAACCTGACACACAAACACACACACAGCAACCTGACACACAAACCCAGACAGCAACCTGACACACAAACACATACAGCAACCTGACACACAAACACACACAGCAACCTAACACACAAACACACACAGCAACCTGACACACAAACACACACAGCAACCTGACACAGAAACACATCAACCTGACACACATACACAGACAGCACCCTGACACACAAACACAGCCACCTGACACACAAACACATACAGCAACCTGACACACTAATACAGCAACCTGACACACAAACACACACAGCAACCTGACACACAGACACACACCGCACCCTGACACAGCACATACACAGCAACCTGACACACAAACACACACTGCACCCTGACACAGCACATACACAGCAACCTGGCACACAAACATACTCAGCAACCTGACACATAAACACAGCAACCTGACACATAAACACACACAGTACCCTGACACACAAACACAGCAACCTGACACACAAACACACACAGCAACCTGACACACAAACCCAGACAACAACCTGACACACAAACTCATACAGCAACCTGACACACAAACACACACAGCAACCTAACACACAAACTTACACAGCGACCTGACACACAAACACACAGCAACCTGACACACAAACACACTCAGCAACCTGACACACAAACACACACAGCAACCTGACACACAAACACAGCAACCTGACACACAAATACACACAGCAACCTGACACACAAACACACACAGCAACCTGACACACAAACATACTCAGTAACCTGACACACAAACACAGCAACCTGACACACAAACACACACAGTACCCTGACACACAAACACAGCAACCTGACACACAAACACACACAGCAACCTGACACAGAAACACATTAACCTGACACACATACACAGACAGCACCCTGACACACAAACACAGCCACCTGACACACACACACACACAGCAACCTGACACACAGACACACACCACACCATGACACAGCACATACACAGCAACCTGACACACAAACACACACCGCACCCTGACACAGCACACACACAGCAACCTGACACACAAACACACACAGCATCCTGACACACAAACACAGCAATCTGACACACAAACTCAGCAATCTGACACACAAAAACAGCAACCTGACACATTAACACACACAGTACCCTGACACACAAACACAGCAACCTGACACACAAACACACACAGCAACCTGACACATAAACCCAGACAGCAACCTGACACACAAACACATACAGCAACCTGACACACAAACACACACAGCAACCTAACACACAAACACACACAGCAACCTGACACACAAACACACACAGCAACCTGACACAGAAACACATCAACCTGACACACATACACAGACAGCACCCTGACACACAAACACAGCCACCTGAAACACAAACACATACAGCAACCTGACACACTAATACAGCAACCTGACACACAAACACACACAGCAACCTGACACACAAACACACACAGCAACCTGACACACAGACACACACCGCACCCTGACACAGCACATACACAGCAACCTGACACACAAACACACACTGCACCCTGACACAGCACATACACAGCAACCTGACACACAAACACAGCAACCTGACACATAAACACACACAGTACCCTGACACACAAACACAGCACCCTGACACACAAACACACACAGCAACCTGACACACAAACCCAGACAACAACCTGACACACAAACTCATACAGCAACCTGACACACAAACACACACAGCAACCTAACACACAAACACACACAGCGACCTGCCACACAAACACACAGCAACCTGACACACAAACACACTCAGCAACCTGACACACAAACACACACAGCAACCTGACACACAAACACAGCAACCTGACACACAAATACACACAGCAACCTGACACACAAACACACACAGCAACCTGACACACAAACACACACAGTACCCTGACACACAAACACAGCAACCTGACACACAAACAAACACAGCAACCTGACACACAAGCACAGCAACCTAACACACAAACACACACAGCAACCTGACTCTCAAACACAGCAACCTGACACACAAACACACACAGCAACCTCACACACAAACACACACAGCAACCTGACACACAAACACAGCAACCTGACAAGCACACACAGCAACCTGACACACAAACACAGCAACCTGACACAAAAACACACACAGCACCTTGACACAAACACAGCAAGCTGACACACAAACACACACAGCAAGCTGACACACAAACACACACAGCAACCTGACAAACACAGCAACCTGACATACAGACACACACACAGCAACCTGACACACAAACATACACAGCAACCTGACACACAAACACACACCGCACCATGACACAGCACATACACAGCAACCTGACACACAAACACACACCGTACCCTGACACACCACATACACAGCAACCTGACACACAAACACATACAGCAACCTGACAGACACAATTGGGGGCTCCCATCTGTTTTCTTCTTGTGTTTTGTTTTACACACACAGCAACCTGACAGACAAACACAAACAGCAACCTGACACACAAACACACACAACAACCTGACACACAAACACACGCACAGCAACCTGACACACAAGCACAGCAACTTGACACAGACACACACACACAGCAACCTGACACAGAGACACACACAGCAACCTGACACACAAACATACACAGCAACCTGACACACAAACACACACCGCACCATGACGCAGCACATACACAGCAACCTGACACACAAACACACGCACAGCAACCTGACACGTAAACACACACAGTACCTGACACACAAACACACACACAGCAACCTGACCCAGCACACACACAGCAACCTGACACACAAACACACAGCAACATGACACACAAACACAGCAACCTGACACACAAATACACACAGCAACCTGACACACAAACACACACAGCAACCTGACACACAAACACAGCAACCTGACACACAAACACACACAGCAACCTGACAAACAAGCATACTCAGCAACCTGACACACAAACACACAAACAGCAACCTGACACACAAACACAGCAACCTGACACAGCACACACAGCAACCTGACACACAAACACAGCAACCTGACACACAAACACACACAGCAAGCTGACACACAAACACACACAGCAACCTGACACACAAACACAGCAACCTGACATACACACACACACACACACACACACACACACAGCAACCTGACACACAAACATACACAGCAACCTGACACACAAACACACACCGCACCATGACACAGCACATACACAGCAACCTGACACACAAACACACACCGCACCCTGACACAGCACATACACAGCACCTGACACAAAAACACAGCAACCTGACACACAAACACACACACAGCAACCTGACACACAAACACATACAGCAACCTGACAGACACAATTGGGGGCTCCCATCTGTTTTCTTCTTGTGTTTTGTTTTACACACACAGCAACCTGACAGACAAACACAAACAGCAACCTGACACACAAACACACACAACAACCTGACACACAAACACACGCACAGCAACCTGACACACAAGCACAGCAACTTGACACAGACACACACACACAGCAACCTGACACAGAGACACACACAGCAACCTGACACACAAACATACACAGCAACCTGACACACAAACACACACAGCAAGCTGACACACAAACACACACAGCAACCTGACACACAAACACAGCAACCTGACATACACACACACACACAGCAACCTGACACACAAACATACACAGCAACCTGACACACAAACACACACCGCACCATGACACAGCACATACACAGCAACCTAACACACAAACACACACCGCACCCTGACACAGCACATACACAGCAACCTGACACACAAACACAGCAACCTGACACACAAACACACACAGCAACCTGACAAACACACTCAGCAACCTGACACACAAACACACACACAGCAACCTGACACACAAACACAGCAACCTGAAACAGCACACACACAGTACCCTGACACACAAACACAGCAGCCTGTCACACTAACACAGCAACCTGACACACAAGCACAGCAACTTGACACAGACACACACACACACAGCAACCTGACACAGAGACACACACAGCAACCTGACACACAAACACACACAGCAACCTGACACACAGACACACACCGCACCCTGACGCAGCACATACACAGCAACCTGACACACAAACACACACCGCACCCTGACACAGAACATACTCAGCAACCTGACAGACACAATTGGGGGCTCCCATCTGTTTTCTTCTTGTGTTTTGTTTTACACACACAGCAACCTGACAGACAAACACAAACAGCAACCTGACACACAAACACACACAACAACCTGACACACAAACACACGCACAGCAACCTGACACAGAAGCACAGCAACTTGACACAGACATACACACACAGCAACCTGACACAGAGACACACACAGCAACCTGACACACAAACATACACAGCAACCTGACACACAAACACACACCGCACCATGACGCAGCACATACACAGCAACCTTGACACACAAACACACGCACAGCAACCTGACACGTAAACACACACAGTACCTGACACACAAACACACACACAGCAACCTGACCCAGCACACACACAGCAACCTGACACACAAACACACAGCAACATGACACACAAACACAGCAACCTGACACACAAATACACACAGCAACCTGACACACAAACACACACAGCAACCTGACACACAAACACAGCAACCTGACACACAAACACAAACAGCAACCTGACAAACAAACATACTCAGCAACCTGACACACAAACACACAAACAGCAACCTGACACACAAACACAGCAACCTGACACAGCACACACAGCAACCTGACACACAAACACAGCAACCTGACACACAAACACACACAGCAAGCTGACACAAAAACACACACAGCAACCTGACACACAAACACAGCAACCTGACATACACACACACACACACACACACACAGCAACCTGACACACAAACATACACAGCAACCTGACACACAAACACACACCGCACTATGACACAGCACATACACAGCAACCTAACACACAAACACACACCGCACCCTGACACAGCACATACACAGCAACCTGACACACAAACACAGCAACCTGACACACAAACACACACAGCAACCTGACAAACATACTCAGAAACCTGACACATAAACACACACACAGCAACCTGACACACAAACACAGCAACCTGTCACACTAACACAGCAACCTGACACACAAGCACAGCAACTTGACACAGACACACACACACAGCAACCTGACACACAGACACACACCGCACCCTGACGCAGCACATACACAGCAACCTGACACACAAACACACACCGCACCCTGACACAGAACATACACAGCAACCTGACACACAAACACTGCAACCTGACACACAAACACAGCAACCTGACACACAAACACACACAGCAACCTGACTCTCAAACACAGCAACCTGACACACAAACACACACAGCAACCTGACAAAGAAACATACTCAGGAACCTGACACACAAACACACAAACAGCAACCTGACACACAAACACAGCAACCTGACACACAAACACACACAGCACCTTGACACACAAACACAGCAAGCTGACACACAAACACACACAGCAAGCTGACACACAAACACACACAGCAACCTGACACACACACACAGCAACCTGACACACTGACACACACAACAACCTGACACACAAACATACACAGCAACCTGACACAAACACACACCGCACCATGACACAGCACATACACAGCAACCTGACACACAAACACACACCGCACCCTGACACAGCACATACACAGCAACCTGACACACAAACACACACAGCAACCTGACACACAAACACAGCAACCTGACACACAAACACACACAGCAACCTGACAAACAAACATACTCAGCAACCTGACACACAAACACACACACAGCAACCTGACACACAAACACAGCAACCTGAAACAGCACACACACAGTACCCTGACACACAAACACAGCAACCTGTCACACAAATACAGCAACCTGACACACAAACACACACAGCACCTTGACGCACAAACACAGCAAGCTGACACACAAACACACACAGCAACCTGGCACACAAACACACACAGCAACCTGACACACAAACACAGCAATCTGACACAGACACACACACACAGCAACCTGACACACAGACACACACAGCAACCTGACACACAAACATACACAGCAACCTAACACACAAACACACACAGCAACCTGACACACAAACACACCGCACCATGACGCAGCACATACACAGCAACCTGACACACAAACACACACCGCACCCTGACACAGCACATACACACACACAGCAACCTGACAAACAAACACACAGAGCAACCTGACATACAAACACACACCGCACCCTGAAAAACACACACAGCAACCTCACACACAAACAGCAACCTGACACACAAACACAGCAACCTGACACACAAACACAGGAACCTGACAGACAAACACACACAGCAACCTGACAGACAAACACACACACAGCAACCTGACATACAAACACACTCAGCAACCTGACACACAAACACAGCAACCTGACACACAAACACACACAGCAACCTGACACACAAACACACACAGCAACCTGACACACAAACAAAGCAATCTGACACACAAACTCAGCAATCTGACACACAAAAACAGCAACCTGACACATTAACACACACAGTACCCTGACACACAAACACAGCAACCTGACACACAAACACACACAGCAACCTGACACACAAACCCAGACAGCAACCTGACACACAAACACATACAGCAACCTGACACACAAACACACACAGCAACCTAACACACAAACACACACAGCAACCTGACACACAAACACACACAGCAACCTGACACAGAAACACATCAACCTGACACACATACACAGACAGCACCCTGACACACAAACACAGCCACCTGAAACACAAACACATACAGCAACCTGACACACTAATACAGCAACCTGACACACAAACACACACAGCAACCTGACACACAAACACACACAGCAACCTGACACACAGACACACACCGCACCCTGACACAGCACATACACAGCAACCTGACACACAAACACACACTGCACCCTGACACAGCACATACACAGCAACCTGACACACAAACATACTCAGCAACCTGACACACAAACACAGCAACCTGACACATAAACACACACAGTACCCTGACACACAAACACAGCAACCTGACACACAAACACACACAGCAACCTGACACACAAACCCAGAAAACAACCTGACACACAAACTCATACAGCAACCTGACACACAAACACACACAGCAACCTAACACACAAACACACACAGCGACCTGCCACACAAACACACAGCAACCTGCCACACAAACACACTCAGCAACCTGACACACAAACACACACAGCAACCTGACACACAAACACAGCAACCTGACACACAAATACACACAGCAACCTGACACACAAACACACACAGCAACCTGACACACAAACATACTCAGTAACCTGACACACAAACACAGCAACCTGACACACAAACACACACAGTACCCTGACACACAAACACAGCAACCTGACACACAAACACACACAGCAACCTGACACAGAAACACATTAACTTGACACACATACACAGACAGCACCCTGACACACAAACACAGCCACCTGACACACAAACACACACAGCAACCTGACACACAGACACACACCACACCATGACACAGCACATACACAGCAACCTGACACACAAACACACACCGCACCCTGACACAGCACATACATAGCAACCTGACACACAAACACATACAGCAACCTGACACACAAACACACACAGCAACCTGACACTCAAACACAGCAACCTGACACACAAACACGCACAGCAACCTGACACACAAACACGCACAGCAACCTGACACAAAAACACACACACAGCAACCTGACACACAAACACAGCAACCTGACAAACAAACACGCACAGCAACCTGACACAAAAACACACACACAGCAACCTGACACACAGACACAGCAACCTGACACACAAACACACACAGTACCCTGACACACAAACACAGCAACCTGTCACACAAACACACACAGCAACCTGACACACAAACACATCAACCTGACACACAAACATACACACAGCAACCTGACACACAAACACACACACACACAGAAACCTGACACACAAACATACACAGCAACCTGACACACAAACACACACCGCACCATGACACAGCACATACACAGCAACCTGACACACAAACACACACAGCAACCTGACACACAAACACCGCACCCTGACACACAAACACAGCAACCTGACACACAAGCACACACAGCAACCTGACACACAAACAAAGCAATCTGACACACAAACACACACAGCAACCTGACACACTTGTTTGTGTGTCAGGTTGCTGTATGTGTTTGTGTGTCAGGTTGCTGTGTTTGTGTTCCACAGCAACCTGACAGACAAACACACACAGCAACCTGACACCCAAACACACAAAGCAACCTGACACACAAACACACACAGCAACCTGACACACAAACACCGCAATCTGACACACAAACACAGCAACCTGACACAGAAACACACACAGCAACCTGACACAGAAACACACACAGCAACCTGACACACAAAAACACACAGCAACCTGACACACAAACATACTCAGCAACCTGACACACAAACACAGCAACCTGACACACAAACACACACAGTACCCTGACACACAAACACAGCAACCTGACACATGAACACACACAGCAACCTGACACACAAACACACACAGCAACCTGACACACAAAAACACACAGCAACCTGACACACAAACATACACAGCAACCTAACACACAAACACACACAGCGACCTGACACACAAACACACAGCAACCTGACACACAAACACACTCAGCAACCTGACACACAAACACACACAGCAACCTGACACACAAACACAGCAACCTGACACACAAATACACACAGCAACCTGACACACAAACACACACAGCAACCTGACACACAAACATACTCAGTAACCTGACACACAAACACAGCAACCTGACACACAAACACACACAGTACCCTGACACACAAACACAGCAACCTGACACAGAAACACATCAACCTGACACACATACACAGACAGCACCCTGACACACAAACACAGCCACCTGACACACAAACACACACAGCAACCTGACACACAGACACACACCACACCATGACACAGCACATACACAGCAACCTGACACACAAACACACACCGCACCCTGACACAGCACATACATAGCAACCTGACACACAAACACATACAGCAACCTGACACACAAACACACACAGCAACCTGACACTCAAACACAGCAACCTGACAGACAAACACACACAGCAACCTGACACACAAACACACACAGCAACCTGACACACAAACACACACAGAAACCTGACACTCAAACACAGCAACCTGACACCCAAGCACACAAAGCAACCTGACACACAAACACACACAGCAACCTGACACACAAACACCGCAATCTGACACACAAACACAGCAACCTGACACAGAAACACACACAGCAACCTGACACAGAAACACACACAGCAACCTGACACACAAAAACACACAGCAACCTGACACACAAACATACTCAGCAACCTGACACACAAACACAGCAACCTGACACACAAACACACACAGTACCGTGACACACAAACACAGCAACCTGACACATGAACACACACAGCAACCTGACACACAAACACACACAGAAACCTGACACACAAAAACACACAGCAACCTGACACACAAACATACACAGCAACCTAACACACAAACACACACAGCGACCTGACACACAAACACACAGCAATCTGACACACAAACACACTCAGCAACCTGACACACAAACACACACAGCAACCTGACACACAAACACAGCAACCTGACACACAAATACACACAGCAACCTGACACACAAACACACACAGCAACCTGACACACAAACATACTCAGTAACCTGACACACAAACACAGCAACCTGACACACAAACACACACAGTACCCTGACACACAAACACAGCAACCTGACACAGAAACACATCAACCTGACACACATACACAGACAGCACCCTGACACACAAACACAGCCACCTGACACACAAACACACACAGCAACCTGACACACAGACACACACCACACCATGACACAGCACATACACAGCAACCTGACACACAAACACACACCGCACCCTGACACAGCACATACATAGCAACCTGACACACAAACACATACAGCAACCTGACACACAAACACATACAGCAACCTGACACTCAAACACAGCAACCTGACACACAAACACGCACAGCAACCTGACACACAAACACGCACAGCAACCTGACACAAAAACACACACACAGCAACCTGACACACAAACACAGCAACCTGACAAACAAACACGCACAGCAACCTGACACAAAAACACACACACAGCAACCTGACACACAGACACAGCAACCTGACACACAAACACACACAGTACCCTGACACACAAACACAGCAACCTGTCACACAAACACACACAGCAACCTGACACACAAACACATCAACCTGACACACAAACATACACACAGCAACCTGACACACAAACACACACACACACAGAAACCTGACACACAAACATACACAGCAACCTGACACACAAACACACACAGCAACCTGACACACAAACACCGCACCCTGACACACAAACACAGCAACCTGACACACAAGCACACACAGCAACCTGACACACAAACAAAGCAATCTGACACACAAACACACACAGCAACCTGACACACTTGTTTGTGTGTCAGGTTGCTGTATGTGTTTGTGTGTCAGGTTGCTGTGTTTGTGTTCCACAGCAACCTGACAGACAAACACACACAGCAACCTGACACACAAACACACACAGCAACCTGACACACAAACACACACAGAAACCTGACACTCAAACACAGCAACCTGACACCCAAACACACAAAGCAACCTGACACACAAACACACACAGCAACCTGACACACAAACACCGCAATCTGACACACAAACACAGCAACCTGACACAGAAACACACACAGCAACCTGACACAGAAACACACACAGCAACCTGACACACAAAAACACACAGCAACCTGACACACAAACATACTCAGCAACCTGACACACAAACACAGCAACCTGACACACAAACACACACAGTACCCTGACACACAAACACAGCAACCTGACACATGAACACACACAGCAACCTGACACACAAAAACACACAGAAACCTGACACACAAAAACACACAGCAACCTGACACACAAACATACACAGCAACCTAACACACAAACACACACAGCGACCTGACACACAAACACACAGCAACCTGACACACAAACACACTCAGCAACCTGACACGCAAACACACACAGCAACCTGACACACAAACACAGCAACCTGACACACAAATACACACAGCAACCTGACACACAAACACACACAGCAACCTGACACACAAACATACTCAGTAACCTGACACACAAACACAGCAACCTGACACACAAACACACACAGTACCCTGACACACAAACACAGCAACCTGACACAGAAACACATCAACCTGACACACATACACAGACAGCACCCTGACACACAAACACAGCCACCTGACACACAAACACACACAGCAACCTGACACACAAACACAGCAACCTGACACACAAATACACACAGCAACCTGACACACAAACACACACAGCAACCTGACACACAAACACAGCAACCTGACACACAAACACAAACAGCAACCTGACAAATAAACATACTCAGCAACCTGACACACAAACACACAAACAGCAACCTGACACACAAACACAGCAACCTGACACAGCACACACAGCAACCTGACACACAAACACAGCAACCTGACACACAAACACACACAGCAAGCTGACACACAAACACACACAGCAACCTGACACACAAACACAGCAACCTGACATACACACACACACACACACACACAGCAACCTGACACACAAACATACACAGCAACCTGACACACAAACACACACCGCACCATGACACAGCACATACACAGCAACTTGACACACAAACACACACCGCACCCTGACACAGCACATACACAGCAACCTGACACACAAACACAGCAACCTGACACACAAACACACACAGCAACCTGACAAACATACTCAGCAACCTGACACACAAACACACACACAGCAACCTGACACACAAACACACACAGCAACCCGACACACAGACACACACCGCACCCTGACGCAGCACATACACAGCAACCTGACACACAAACACACACCGCACCCTGACACAGAACATACTCAGCAACCTGACAGACACAATTGGGGGCTCCCATCTGTTTTCTTCTTGTGTTTTGTTTTACACACACAGCAACCTGACAGACAAACACAAACAGCAACCTGACACACAAACACACACAACAACCTGACACACAAACACACGCACAGCAACCTGACACACAAGCACAGCAACTTGACACAGACATACACACACACACAGCAACCTGACACAGAGACACACACAGCAACCTGACACACAAACATACACAGCAACCTGACACACAAACACACACCGCACCATGACGCAGCACATACACAGCAACCTTGACACACAAACACACGCACAGCAACCTGACACGTAAACACACACAGTACCTGACACACAAACACACACACAGCAACCTGACCCAGCACACACACAGCAACCTGACACACAAACACACAGCAACATGACACACAAACACAGCAACCTGACACACAAATACACACAGCAACCTGACACACAAACACACACAGCAACCTGACACACAAACACAGCAACTGGACACACAAACACAAACAGCAACCTGACAAACAAACATACTCAGCAACCTGACACACAAACACACAAACAGCAACCTGACACACAAAAACAGCAACCTTACACAGCACACACAGCAACCTGACACACAAACACAGCAACCTGACACACAAACACACACAGCAAGCTGACACACAAACACACACAGCAACCTGACACACAAACACAGCAACCTGACATACACACACACACACAGCAACCTGACACACAAACATACACAGCAACCTGACACACAAACACACACCGCACCATGACACAGCACATACACAGCAACCTGACACACAAACACACACCGCACCCTGACACAGCACATACACAGCAACCTGACACACAAACACAGCAACCTGACACACAAACACACACAGCAACCTGACAAACATACTCAGCAACCTGACACACAAACACACACACAGCAACCTGACACACAAACACACACAGCAACCTGACACACAGACACACACCGCACCCTGACGCAGCACATACACAGCAACCTGACACACAAACACACACCGCACCCTGACACAGAACATACTCAGCAACCTGACAGACACAATTGGGGGCTCCCATCTGTTTTCTTCTTGTGTTTTGTTTTACACACACAGCAACCTGACAGACAAACACAAACAGCAACCTGACACACAAACACACACAACAACCTGACACACAAACACACGAACAGCAACCTGACACACAAGCACAGCAACTTGACACAGACATACACACACAGCAACCTGACACAGAGACACACACAGCAACCTGACACACAAACATACACAGCAACCTGACACACAAACACACACCGCACCATGACGCAGCACATACACAGCAACCTTGACACACAAACACACGCACAGCAACCTGACACGTAAACACACACAGTACCTGACACACAAACACACACACAGCAACCTGACCCAGCACACACACAGCAACCTGACACACAAACACACAGCAACATGACACACAAACACAGCAACCTGACACACAAATACACACAGCAACCTGACACACAAACACACACAGCAACCTGACACACAAACACAGCAACCTGACACACAAACACAAACAGCAACCTGACAAACAAACATACTCAGCAACCTGACACACAAACACACAAACAGCAACCTGACACACAAACACAGCAACCTGACACAGCACACACAGCAACCTGACACACAAACACAGCAACCTGACACACAAACACACACAGCAAGCTGACACACAAACACACACAGCAACCTGACACACAAACACAGCAACCTGACATACACACACACACACACACACACACACAGCAACCTGACACACAAACATACACAGCAACCTGACACACAAACACACACCGCACCATGACACAGCACATACACAGCAACCTGACACACAAACACACACCGCACCCTGACACAGCACATACACAGCAACCTGACACACAAACACAGCAACCTGACACACAAACACACACAGCAACCTGACAAACATACTCAGCAACCTGACACACAAACACACACACAGCAACCTGACACACAAACACAGCAACCTGAAACAGCACACACACAGTACCCTGACACACAAACACAGCAACCTGTCACACTAACACAGCAACCTGACACACAAGCACAGCAACTTGACACAGACACACACACACAGCAACCTGACACAGAGACACACACAGCAACCTGACACACAAACACACACAGCAACCTGACACACAGACACACACCGCACTCTGACGCAGCACATACACAGCAACCTGACACACAAACACACACCGCACCCTGACACAGAACATACACAGCAACCTGACACACAAACATACACAGCAACCTGACACACAAACACACACCGCACCATGACGCAGCACATACACAGCAACCTGACACACAAACACACGCACAGCAACCTGACACGTAAACACACACAGTACCTGACACACAAACACACACACAGCAACCTGACCCAGCACACACACAGCAACCTGACACACAAACACACAGCAACCTGACACACAAATACACACAGCAACCTGACACACAAATACACACAGCAACCTGACACACAAACACACACAGCAACCTGACACACAAACACAGCAACCTGACACACAAACACACACAGCAACCTGACAAACAAACATACTCAGCAACCTGACACACAAACACACAAACAGCAACCTGACACACAAACACAGCAACCTGACACAGCACACACAGCAACCTGACACACAAACACAGCAACCTGACACACAAACACACACAGCAAGCTGACACAAAAACACACACAGCAACCTGACACACAAACACAGCAACCTGACATACACACACACACACACAGCAACCTGACACACAAACATACACAGCAACCTGACACACAAACACACACCGCACTATGACACAGCACATACACAGCAACCTAACACACAAACACACACCGCACCCTGACACAGCACATACACAGCAACCTGACACACAAACACAGCAACCTGACACACAAACACACACAGCAACCTGACAAACATACTCAGAAACCTGACACACAAACACACACACAGCAACCTGACACACAAACACAGCAACCTGAAACAGCACACACACAGTACCCTGACACACAAACACAGCAACCTGTCACACTAACACAGCAACCTGACACACAAGCACAGCAACTTGACACAGACACACACACACAGCAACCTGACACAGAGACACACACAGCAACCTGACACACAAACACACACAGCAACATGACACACAGACACACACCGCACCCTGACGCAGCACATACACAGCAACCTGACACACAAACACACACCGCACCCTAACACAGAACATACACAGCAACCTGACACACAAACACTGCAACCTGACACACAAACACAGCAACCTGACACACAAACACACACAGCAACCTGACTCTCAAACACAGCAACCTGACACACAAACACACACAGCAACCTGACAAAGAAACATACTCAGGAACCTGACACACAAACACACAAACAGCAACCTGACACACAAACACAGCAACCTGACACACAAACACACACAGCACCTTGACACACAAACACAGCAAGCTGACACACAAACACACACAGCAAGCTGACACACAAACACACACAGCAACCTGACACACACACACAGCAACCTGACACACTGACACACACAACAACCTGACACACAAACATACACAGCAACCTGACACAAACACACACCGCACCATGACACAGCACATACACAGCAACCTGACACACAAACACACACCGCACCCTGACACAGCACATACACAGCAACCTGACACACAAACACACACAGCAACCTGACACACAAACACAGCAACCTGACACACAAACACACACAGCAACCTGACAAACAAACATACTCAGCAACCTGACACACAAACACACACACAGCAACCTGACACACAAACACAGCAACCTGAAACAGCACACACACAGTACCCTGACACACAAACACAGCAACCTGTCACACAAATACAGCAACCTGACACACAAACACACACAGCACCTTGACGCACAAACACAGCAAGCTGACACACAAACACACACAGCAACCTGGCACACAAACACACACAGCAACCTGACACACAAACACAACAATCTGACACAGACACACACACACAGCAACCTGACAAACAGACACACACAGCAACCTGACACACAAACATACACAGCAACCTAACACACAAACACCCCCAGCAACCTGACACACAAACACACCGCACCATGACGCAGCACATACACAGCAACCTGACACACAAACACACACCGCACCCTGACACAGCACATACACACACACAGCAACCTGACAAACAAACACACAGAGCAACCTGACATACAAACACACACCGCACCCTGAAAAACACACACAGCAACCTCACACACAAACAGCAACCTGACACACAAACACAGCAACCTGACACACAAACACAGGAACCTGACAGACAAACACACACAGCAACCTGACAGACAAACACACACACAGCTATCTGACACACAAACACACACAGCAACCTGACGCACAAACACAGCAACCTGACACACAAACACACACAGCAACCTGACATACAAACACACTCAGCAACCTGACACACAAACACAGCAACCTGACACACAAACACACACAGCAACCTGACACACAAACACACACAGCAACCTGACACACAAACAAAGCAATCTGACACACAAACTCAGCAATCTGACACACAAAAACAGCAACCTGACACATTAACACACACAGTACCCTGACACACAAACACAGCAACCTGACACACAAACACACACAGCAACCTGACACACAAACCCAGACAGCAACCTGACACACAAACACATACAGCAACCTGACACACAAACACACACAGCAACCTAACACACAAACACACACAGCAACCTGACACACAAACACACACAGCAACCTGACACAGAAACACATCAACCTGACACACATACACAGACAGCACCCTGACACACAAACACAGCCACCTGAAACACAAACACATACAGCAACCTGACACACTAATACAGCAACCTGACACACAAACACACACAGCAACCTGACACACAAACACACACAGCAACCTAACACACAGACACACACCGCACCCTGACACAGCACATACACAGCAACCTGACACACAAACACACACTGCACCCTGACACAGCACATACACAGCAACCTGACACACAAACATACTCAGCAACCTGACACACAAACACAGCAACCTGACACATAAACACACACAGTACCCTGACACACAAACACAGCAACCTGACACACAAACACACACAGCAACCTGACACACAAACCCAGAAAACAACCTGACACACAAACTCATACAGCAACCTGACACACAAACACACACAGCAACCTAACACACAAACACACACAGCGACCTGCCACACAAACACACAGCAACCTGCCACACAAACACACTCAGCAACCTGACACACAAACACACACAGCAACCTGACACACAAACACAGCAACCTGACACACAAATACACACAGCAACCTGACACACAAACACACACAGCAACCTGACACACAAACATACTCAGTAACCTGACACACAAACACAGCAACCTGACACACAAACACACACAGTACCCTGACACACAAACACAGCAACCTGACACACAAACACACACAGCAACCTGACACAGAAACACATTAACCTGACACACATACACAGACAGCACCCTGACACACAAACACAGCCACCTGACACACAAACACACACAGCAACCTGACACACAGACACACACCACACCATGACACAGCACATACACAGCAACCTGACACACAAACACACACCGCACCCTGACACAGCACATACATAGCAACCTGACACACAAACACATACAGCAACCTGACACACAAACACACACAGCAACCTGACACTCAAACACAGCAACCTGACACACAAACACGCACAGCAACCTGACACACAAACACGCACAGCAACCTGACACAAAAACACACACACAGCAACCTGACACACAAACACAGCAACCTGACAAACAAACACGCACAGCAACCTGACACAAAAACACACACACAGCAACCTGACACACAGACACAGCAACCTGACACACAAACACACACAGTACCCTGACACACAAACACAGCAACCTGTCACACAAACACACACAGCAACCTGACACACAAACACATCAACCTGACACACAAACATACACACAGCAACCTGACACACAAACACCGCACCCTGACACACAAACACAGGAACCTGACACACAAGCACACACAGCAACCTGACACACAAACAAAGCAATCTGACACACAAACACACACAGCAACCTGACACACTTGTTTGTGTGTCAGGTTGCTGTATGTGTTTGTGTGTCAGGTTGCTGTGTTTGTGTTCCACAGCAACCTGACAGACAAACACACACAGCAACCTGACACACAAACACACACAGCAACCTGACACACAAACACACACAGAAACCTGACACTCAAACACAGCAACCTGACACCCAAACACACAAAGCAACCTGACACACAAACACACACAGCAACCTGACACACAAACACCGCAATCTGACACACAAACACAGCAACCTGACACAGAAACACACACAGCAACCTGACACAGAAACACACACAGCAACCTGACACACAAAAACACACAGCAACCTGACACACAAACATACTCAGCAACCTGACACACAAACACAGCAACCTGACACACAAACACACACAGTACCCTGACACACAAACACAGCAACCTGACACATGAACACACACAGCAACCTGACACACAAACACACACAGAAACCTGACACACAAAAACACACAGCAACCTGACACACAAACATACACAGCAACCTAACACACAAACACACACAGCGACCTGACACACAAACACACAGCAACCTGACACACAAACACACTCAGCAACCTGACACACAAACACACACAGCAACCTGACACACAAACACAGCAACCTGACACACAAATAAACACAGCAACCTGACACACAAACACACACAGCAACCTGACACACAAACATACTCAGTAACCTGACACACAAACACAGCAACCTGACACACAAACACACACAGTACCCTGACACACAAACACAGCAACCTGACACAGAAACACATCAACCTGACACACATACACAGACAGCACCCTGACACACAAACACAGCCACCTGACACACAAACACACACAGCAACCTGACACACAGACACACACCACACCATGACACAGCACATACACAGCAACCTGACACACAAACACACACCGCACCCTGACACAGCACATACATAGCAACCTGACACACAAACACATACAGCAACCTGACACACAAACACACACAGCAACCTGACACTCAAACACAGCAACCTGACACACAAACACGCACAGCAACCTGACACACAAACACGCACAGCAACCTGACACAAAAACACACACACAGCAACCTGACACACAAACACAGCAACCTGACAAACAAACACGCACAGCAACCTGACACAAAAACACACACACAGCAACCTGACACACAGACACAGCAACCTGACACACAAACACACACAGTACCCTGACACACAAACACAGCAACCTGTCACACAAACACACACAGCAACCTGACACACAAACACATCAACCTGACACACAAACATACACACAGCAACCTGACACACAAACACACACACACACAGAAACCTGACACACAAACATACACAGCAACCTGACAAACAAACACACACCGCACCATGACACAGCACATACACAGCAACCTGACACACAAACACACACAGCAACCTGACACACAAACACCGCACCCTGACACACAAACACAGCAACCTGACACACAAGCGCACACAGCAACCTGACACACAAACAAAGCAATCTGACACACAAACACACACAGCAACCTGACACACTTGTTTGTGTGTCAGGTTGCTGTATGTGTTTGTGTGTCAGGTTGCTGTGTTTGTGTTCCACAGCAACCTGACAGACAAACACACACAGCAACCTGACAGACAAACACACACAGCAACCTGACACACAAACACACACAGAAACCTGACACTCAAACACAGCAACCTGACACCCAAACACACAAAGCAACCTGACACACAAACACACACAGCAACCTGACACACAAACACCGCAATCTGACACACAAACACAGCAACCTGACACACAAACACACACAGCAACCTGACACAGAAACACACACAGCAACCTGACACACAAAAACACACAGCATCCTGACACACAAACATACTCAGCAACCTGACACACAAACACAGCAACCTGACACACAAACACACACAGTACCCTGACACACAAACACAGCAACCTGACACATGAACACACACAGCAACCTGACACACAAACACACACAGAAACCTGACACACAAAAACACACAGCAACCTGACACACAAACATACACAGCAACCTAACACACAAACACACACAGCGACCTGACACACAAACACACAGCAACCTGACACACAAACACACACAGCAACCTGACACACAAACACAGCAACCTGACACACAAATACACACAGCAACCTGACACACAAACACACACAGCAACCTGACACACAAACATACTCAGTAACCTGACACACAAACACAGCAACCTGACACACAAACACACACAGTACCCTGACACACAAACACAGCAACCTGACACAGAAACACATCAACCTGACACACATACACAGACAGCACCCTGACACACAAACACAGCCACCTGACACACAAACACACACAGCAACCTGACACACAGACACACACCACACCATGACACAGCACATACACAGCAACCTGACACACAAACACACACCGCACCCTGACACAGCACATACATAGCAACCTGACACACAAACACATACAGCAACCTGACACACAAACACACACAGCAACCTGACACTCAAACACAGCAACCTGACACACAAACACGCACAGCAACCTGACACACAAACACGCACAGCAACCTGACACAAAAACACACACACAGCAACCTGACACACAAACAGAGCAACCTGACAAACAAACACGCACAGCAACCTGACACAAAAACACACACACAGCAACCTGACACACAGACACAGCAACCTGACACACAAACACACACAGTACCCTGACACACAAACACAGCAACCTGACACACAAACACACACAGCAACCTGACACACAAACACATCAACCTGACACACAAACATACACACAGCAACCTGACACACAAACACACACACACACACACAGAAACCTGACACACAAACATACACAGCAACCTGACACACAAACACACACCGCACCATGACACAGCACATACACAGCAACCTGACACACAAACACACACAGCAACCTGACACACAAACACCGCACCCTGACACACAAACACAGCAACCTGACACACAAGCACACACAGCAACCTGACACACAAACAAAGCAATCTGACACACAAACACACACAGCAACCTGACACACTTGTTTGTGTGTCAGGTTGCTGTGTGTGTTTGTGTTTCAGGTTGCTGTGTTTGTGTTTCACAGCAACCTGACAGACAAACACACAC
The DNA here is from genome assembly GCF_040937935.1 of Hyperolius riggenbachi. Lineage (NCBI taxonomy): Eukaryota > Metazoa > Chordata > Amphibia > Anura > Hyperoliidae > Hyperolius > Hyperolius riggenbachi. The sequence continues at coordinate 399,056,054 of NC_090648.1, read as the reverse complement.
AGCAACCTGACACACAAACACACACAGCAACCTGACACACAAACACACACAGCAACCTGACACACAAACACAGCAATCTGACACACAAACACACACAGTACCCTGACACACAAACACAGCAACCTGACACAAAAACACACACAGCAACCTGACACACAAACACACATAGCAACCTGACACACAAACACACACAGCAACCTGACACACAAACACACACAGCAACCTGACACACAAACACACACAGCAACCTGACACACAAACACAGCAATCTGACACACAAACACACACAGTACCCTGACACACAAACACAGCAACCTGACACAAAAACACACACAGCAACCTGACACACAAACACACACAGCAACCTGACACACAAACACCGCAATCTGACACACAAACACAGCAACCTGACACACAAACACACACAGCAACCTGACACACAAACACACACAGCAACCTGACACACAAAAACACACAGCAATCTGACACACAAACATACTCAGCAACCTGACAGACAAACACAGCAACCTGACACACAAACACACACAGTACCCTGACACACAAACACAGCAACCTGACACACAAACACACACAGCAACCTGACACACAAACACACACAGAAACCTGACACACAAAAACACACAGCAACCTGACACACAAACATACTCAGCAACCTGACACACAAACACAGCAACCTGACACACAAACACACACAGTACCCTGACACACAAACACAGCAACCTGACACACAAACCCAAACAGCAACCTGACACACAAACCCAGACAGCAACCTGACACACAAACACACACAGTAACCTGACACACAAACACACACAGCAACCTGACACACAAACACACATAGCAACCTGACACACAAACACACACAGCAACCTGACACACAAACATACTCAGCAACCTGACACACAAACACAGCAACCTGACACACAAACACACACAGTACCCTGACACACAAACACAGCAACCTGACACACAAATGCGTACATCAAAAAAGGGCGTCGGGAAAAAAGGGCGCGTGGTGTAAACGATAAACAGTATTATCGTTTATAGAAATATTGTGTAGAATTTCGTTTAGAAATAGTGTTTTCAAAATGTATAAATCACTAAATAATGTGTATGAGATCGGCAATTCTTAAAACGTTAATCTTCCCTTTTTTATAAACTGAAACTTATATTTACGTTTGTTAAAAACCCTCCCTGTACCTATCCCTAACCCCTAGACCCCCTGTTGGTGCCTAAACCTAAGACCCCCCTATTGGTGCCTAAACCTAAGACCTCCCTGTTGGTGCCTAAACCTAAGACCCCCCAGTTGGTGCCTAAACCTAAGACCCCCCTATTGGTGCCTACACCTAAGACCCCCCTGTTGGTGCCTAAACCTAAGACCCCCCTGTTGGTGCCTAAACCTAAGACCCCCCTGTTGGTGCCTAAACCTAAGACCCCCCTGTTGGTGCCCTAAACCTAAGACCCCCCAGTTGGTGCCTAAACCTAAGACCCCCCTGTTGGTGCCTAAACCTAAGACCCCCCCAGTTGGTGCCTAAACCTAAGACCCCCCTGTTGGTGCCTAAACCTAAGACCCCCCTGGTGGTGCCTAAACCTAAGACCCCCTATGGATAATAATGTTTTACAGACATTAATAAATAAAAAATGTAAATTAAAAAATGTAAATAATTTTTTTGGGTGGATAATAATGTTTTAGAAATAATGATTTAGTATCTTTATAAACGTTATTCGTCACGGGCTCATTCTGTAAAGTTAAATCATCACAAACATAGTTATAAATCCTTAAAAATCTCCGGGCGCCGTTTGTTAAAACGTTAATAATCTCCAGCGCCTTTGTTAAAACGTTAATAATCTCCAGCGCCTTTTTTTCCCTATTCGGTGCCCATTAAACGATATTTATAATGGGAGTGAATGGGGCGCCCTTTTTGTCCACTTGTCTCATGCGCCCAAATCTGCTGCTTCCCACACAAACACACACAGCAACCTGACACAGAAACACATCAACCTGACACACATACACAGACAGCACCCTGACACACAAACACATACAGCAACCTGACACACAAATACAGCAACCTGACACACAAACACACACAGCAACCTGACACACAAACACATACAGCAACCTGACACACAAACACACACAGCAACCTGACACTCAAACACAGCAACCTGACACACATACACAGACAGCACCCTGACACACAAACACATACAGCAACCTGACACACAAATACAGCAACCTGACACACAAACACACACAGCAACCTGACACACAAACAGACACAGCAACCTGACACACAAACACACACCGCACCCTGACACAGCACATACACAGCAACCTGACACACAAACACATACAGCAACCTGACACACAAACACACACAGCAACCTGACACTCAAACACAGCAACCTGACACACAAACACGCACAGCAACCTGACACACAAACACGCACAGCAACCTGACACAAAAACACACACACAGCAACCTGACACACAAACACAGCAACCTAACACACAAACACACACAGTACCCTGACACACAAACACAGCAACCTGACACACAAACACACACAGCAACCTGACACACAAACACGCACAGCAACCTGACACAAAAACACACACACAGCAACCTGACACACAAACACAGCAACCTAACACACAAACACACACAGTACCCTGACACACAAACACAGCAACCTGACACACAAACACACACAGCAACCTGACACACAAACACATCAACCTGACACACAAACATACACACAGCAACCTGACACAGAAACACACACACACACACACAGAAACCTGACACACAAACACACACAGCAACCTGACACACAAACACACACAGCAACCTGACACACAAACACACACCGCACCATGACACAGCACATGCACAGCAACCTGACACACAAACACACACCACACCCTGACACAGCACATACACAGAAACCTGACACACAAACACACACAGCAACCTGACACACAAACACATCAACCTGACACACAAGCACACACAGCAACCTGACACATTTGTTTGTGTGTCAGGTTGCTGTGTGTGTTTGTGTGTCAGGTTGCTGTGTTTGTGTTTCCCAGCAACCTGACACACAAACACACACAGCAACCTGACACACAAACACACACAGCAACCTGACACACAAACACACACACACAGCAACCTGACACACAAACACACACAGCAACCTGACACACAAACACACACAGAAACCTGACACTCAAACACAGCATCCTGACACACAAACACACACAGCAACCTGACACACAAACATACTCAGCAACCTGACACACAAACACAGCAACCTGACACACAAACACACACAGTACCCTGACACACAAACACAGCAACCTGACACACAAACACACACAGCAACCTGACACACAAACACATCGACCTGACACACAAACACAGACAGCCCCCTGACACACAAACACAGCAACCTGACACACAAACACACACAGCAACCAGAACACAAACACACACAGCAACCTGGCACACAAACACAGCAACCTGACACACAAACACACACAGCAACCTGACACTCAAACACAGCAACCTGACACACATACACAGACAGCACCCTGACACACAAACACATACAGCAACCTGACACACAAATACAGCAACCTGACACACAAACACACACAGCAACCTGACACACAAACAGACACAGCAACCTGACACACAAACACACACCGCACCCTGACACAGCACATACACAGCAACCTGACACACAAACACATACAGCAACCTGACACACAAACACACACAGCAACCTGACACTCAAACACAGCAACCTGACACACACCTGACACACAAACACGCACAGCAACCTGACACAAAAACACACACACAGCAACCTGACACACAAACACAGCAACTTGACACACAAACACACACAGTACCCTGACACAGAAACACAGCAACCTGACACACAAACACACATAGCAACCTGACACACAAACACATCAACCTGACACACAAACATACACACAGCAACCTGACACACAAACACACACACACACACACAGAAACCTGACACACAAACACACATAGCAACCTGACACACAAACACACACAGCAACCTGACACACAAACACACACCGCACCATGACACAGCACATGCACAGCAACCTGACACACAAACACACACCACACCCTGACACAGCACATACACAGCAACCTGACACACAAACACACACAGCAACCTGACACACAAACACATCAACCTGACACACAAGCACACACAGCAACCTGACACATTTGTTTGTGTGTCAGGTTGCTGTGTGTGTTTGTGTGTCAGGTTGCTGTGTTTGTGTTTCCCAGCAACCTGACACACATACACACACAGCAACCTGACACACAAACACACACAGCAACCTGACACACAAACACACACAGAAACCTGACACTCAAACACAGCATCCTGACACACAAACACACACAGCAACCTGACACACAAACATACTCAGCAACCTGACACACAAACACAGCAACCTGACACACAAACACACACAGTACCCTGACACACAAACACAGCAACCTGACACACAAACACACACAGCAACCTGACACACAAACACATCGACCTGACACACAAACACAGACAGCCCCCTGACACGCAAACACAGCAACCTGACACACAAACACACACAGCAACTTGACACAGAAACACACACAGCAACCTGACACACAAACTCACACCGCACCATGACACAGCACATACACAGCAACCTGACACACAAACACACACCGCACCCTGACACAGCACATACACAGCAACCTGACACGCAAACTTACACTGCACCCTGACACACAAACACAGCAACCTCACACACAAACACACACAGCAACCTGACAGACAAACACAGCAATCTGACACACAAACACAGCAACCTGACAGACAAACACAGCAATCTGACACACAAACACAGCAACCTGACACACAAACACAGCAACCTGACACACAAACACAGCAACCTGGCACGCAAAGACACACAACACCCTGAAACACACAAACACAGCAACCTGACACACAAACACACACAGCAACCTGACACACAAACACAGCAATCTGACACACAAACACAGCAACCTGACACACAAACACAGCAACCTGACACACAAACACACACAGCAACCTGACACACAAACACACACAGCAACCTGACACACAAAGACACATACAGCAACCTGACACAGAAACATGACACACAAACATACACAGCAACCTGACACACACAAACACACACCAGACCATGACACAGCACACACACAGCAACCTGACACACAATGCATCCGCCTTGACGTTCTTAGAACCAGGCTTATTAGTGATGCAGAAATTAAACCTACAGGAAAACAATGCCCGCCGGGCTTGTCGCAAATGCAGTCGTTTAGCATTCTCAATGTACTCAAGGTTCTTATGATCAGTGTAAACTGTCACCCGATTATCTGCACCTTCCAACCAATGCCTCCATTCTTCTAAAGCTAATTTAATAGCTAATAATTCTCTATTCCCAATATCATAATTTCTTTCTGTGGGAGAGAACTTCAGAGAGAAAAATGCACATGGGTGTAATTGTTCAGGGTTGCCAGAAAACTGAGACAGGACTGCTCCAAATACCACCTCAGATGCACCTACTACGACAATGAAAGATTTTTTCATATCTAGGGTGTAAGGCTTGGTGGTGTATTCTCCACAGTCAGCATGCAACGCATGAGCTGACGTGGAGGAGGTACACACACTAGCACAAGGAAACAGGCTATCCCTAGTATAGTGGAGGGGAGGACTGACTCCAAAAGGAGATTGTGGCGCACAGAGCCGGTGCAGATCCGACAGCCACAAACAATACTTTCGCAATAACGTCTCAGCGCAAGGTATCGCTGAGCGCATAAACCAGAACTGAGGAGATCAGGACAGGTAGACAGAATGAACGCTTGCTAGCTAGCCGCTACTTAGTGACAGCAAGCGTCCACAACAAGACAGACTGGAATGAGGCAGCCAATGCTTTTGCAGCGATGGCGTGCCTCACAAAGACAGGACAGGACAGTCAGGAAATAGCAGGATCAAGATAGATGAACGTAACACAGACAAAAATACAATAAGTATGTTTTCCTAGCGTATTACAATTACAGCTATCAATGAAACTATTTGTAACGTCTGACTAACATATGTATATATCGGCAATGAACCGATATATGACATAAGCAGGAACACTGACTAGGACTGGAGTAATACAGGGAACAGGACTCAGAAGGATTCGCTATCTCTTCGCAGAGATGAACGCAATCCACAAACGGTAACAGAACAGGATTCAGAAGGATTCGTTATCTCTTAGCAGAGATGAACGCAATCCACAAACAGTAACAGAACAGGATTCAGAAGGATTTGTTATCACTTTGCAGAGATGAACGCAATCCACAAACGGTAACAGACCAGGATTCAGAAGGATTTGTTATCTCTTCGCAGAGATGAACGCAATCCACAAACAGAACCAGGAGCAGGGTAACTAACTCAGCACGGGTGATCACGATACGCACAACCTACCAAAACGTGCTGGAAAGCTGACTAACTGCACACAGGATATAAACAGTTCGTGTACGTATACATTAGCGACACTGATGTATCAACGTAACACGAATACAAGGAAAATAATAAACGTGCTGGTATGCATATATATTGGCAATGAACCAATATATGATGCAAAGACCAGAAAAGTATCTTTAGAACAAGAAACACGATCGGGGGCTGAAGCAACAGCAAGACAGGCTTAAACTGAAGCTATGATAACCCGAGGAGTCCTGCAGGAAGCAGATCTTTATACTGAGGTCATCCAATGGGAGCAGACATGCAGATTCCCACACAGGTGAATGATAATCAGTCACAAGCTGACAGCAGGGAAAGGCAGACAAAGCTATGCGGCTTGCATGGAAAGAGATCAGAACTGCCTGAGCTGCAGCACTACTACTTCCAGCAAAACCTGCTGCAGCAGCGATCATGACATAGGGGAACCAAAATCGGGGCACAACAGAAGGCTTGTTTTAACCCTTCAAAAGCCAGAGCAGCCTTAGAGCTCCAATTAGACGGATCTGCTCCTTTCTTTGTGAGATCCGTGAGGGGAGCGACTTTGCCAGATAAATTATTAATGAATTTCCTATAAAAGTTGGCAAACCCCAAAAATTGTTGCAAGGCTTTAAGACTGTTAGGCTGAAGCCAATCTAATACCGCTTTGACTTTCTCCTGATCCATGGTCAACCCGGTATCAGAGATTACGTAGCCCAAAAATGTGACTTGATTTACCTCAAATATACTGTACATTTCTCCAACTTAACATATAATCGATTTTCTCTCAACTTGATTAACACTTTTCTCACATGATCACAGTGTTCAGACAAGGAGGAAGAAAATATCAAAATGTCATCAAGATACACCAGGGGCAAACCCAGGATTTTCAAGGGGAGGATTCCTGAAAGGTCTCTTTTGGCAAGCCGCACACTACCGCGCATGCGTTTGCCCACTAAATACACACAATGCGCAGTGTTTCCCTACAAAATACACACAATGGGCAGTGTTTCCCTACAAAATACACAGGATGCAGTAGTGTTTCACCAAAATGTATATAATGTGGCAGTGATTAGGTAGCCAGATAACCCCCCATTATTATGGATAACCAAATTACCCCCCTCCCTTTTAGTATAAGTGACCAGATGACCCCCCATTTATCTCACAGGTAGCGAGAGGAGCCCCCCGCCCCCATTTACAGTATAGGTAGCCAGATGATCCCCAGGTAGGATAGGTAACCACCTGATTCCTATTCATAGTATATAGCCAGATGACTCCCCGTTCAGTACATTCCCCCTTGTATTTCACCAGATTCCCCTTGTATATAGCCAGTGTATATAGTAAAAAAAAATATAGCCAGTGTATATACGCAGATCCCCCTTGTATATAGCCAGTGTATACAGTCAGATCTTCCTTGTATATAGCCAGTGTATATAGCCAGGGTATATAGCCAGATCCCCCTGTATATAGCCAGTGTATATAGTCATATTCCCCCTGTATATAGCCAGATACCTTTTGTATATAGCCAGTGTATATAGTCAGATCCCCATGTATATAGCCAGATCCCCCTTGTATATAGCCAGATCACCCTGTATATAGCCAGTGTATATAGTCATATTCCCCCTGTATATAGCCAGGACCCCTTTTTATATAGCCAGTGTATATAGTCAGATCCCTGTGTATATAGCCAGATTCCCACCTGTATCTAGCCAGTGTATATCATCAGATCCCTCTGTAGCTAGCCAGCATATATAGTCAGATCCTGTAGAGGTGACACAGGGGAAAGATAGAGAGACAGGGAGACATACTAGGATTGGGGGGCAGGAGAGATGACTACTTAGAATCCTCCTGGCAGCCACAGACAAGTGAGCTTACAATAAACAAGTCAGGACCTCACACAGTATAAATATCAGCCTTCATTACAATGCTCAGTACAACTGATCTGTGCAATAGCAGACTGCCCCGTACACTATTATCATTGTGATCAGTGTATATTGCAAGGGATAGTGACACCACCTCACTATCAAGGGATAGTGACACTTTGCAAGGTCTTTGTGAAACTTTCAGAAATACAGCAATGGACAACACACAAGTATCTGTACCCCACACCTTCTCTCTGATGCCATGTGAGAACTGGAGCCCACACATCTGAACCCTGGCATCTGTCTCTCCTCTGCTCCTCACTCTGCTGCTGGGCAAGCCGAGTCACACAGCATGTCACTGCTAGTGTTGGGCGAACACCTAGATGTTCGGGTTCGCGAACGTTCGCCGAACATCGCCGCGATGTTCGGGTGTTCGCGCCGAACTCCGAACATAATGGAAGTCAATGGGGACCCGAACTTTCGTGCTTTGTAAAGCTTCCTTACATGCTACATACCCCAAATTAGCAGGGTATGTGCACCTTGGGAGTGGGTACAAGAGGAAAAAAATATTTTAAAACGAGCTTATAGTTTTTGAGAAAATTGATTGTAAAGTTTCAAAGGAAAAACTGTCTTTTAAATGTGGAAAATGTCATGTTTCTTTGCACAGGTAACATGCTTTTTGTCGCCATGCAGTCATAAATGTAATACAGAGAAGAGGTTCCAGGAAAAGGGACCGGTAACGCTAACCCAGCACCAGCAGCAGCACACGTGATGGAACAGGAGGAGGCGCAGGAGGAGAAGGCCACGCTTTGAGACACAACAACCCAGGCCTTGCATGAGGACAAGAAGCGTGCGGATAGCATGCTTTGTACCGCCATGCAGTCATAAATGTAATAAAGATAAGTGGTTCAATAAACAGGGACCACGCGGCAACGCTAACCCAGCAGCAGCAGACGTGATGGAACAGGAGGAGGCGCAGGAGGAGAAGGCCACGCTTTGTGAAACACAACAACCCAGGCCTTGCATGAGGACAAGAAGCGTGCGGATAGCATGCTTTGTACCGCCATGCAGTCATAAATGTAATAAAGATAAGTGGTTCAATAAACAGGGACCACGCGGCAACGCTAACCCAGCAGCAGCAAACGTGATGGAACAGGAGGAGGCGCAGGAGGAGAAGGCCACGCTTTGTGAGACACAACAACCCAGGCCTTGCATGAGGACAAGAAGCATGCGGATAGCATGCTTTGTACCGCCATGCAGTCATAAATGTAATAAAGATAAGAGGTTCCATAAACAGGGACCGGCAACGCTAACCCAGCAGCAGCAGCAGCAGCAGCACACGTGATGGAACAGGAGGAGGCGCAGGAGGAGAAGGCCACGCTTTGAGACACAACAACCCAGGCCTTGAATGAGGACAAGAAGCGTGCGGATAGCATGCTTTGTACCGCCATGCAGTCATAAATGTAATAAAGATAAGTGGTTCAATAAACAGGGACAACGCGGCAACGCTAACCCAGCAGCAGCAGACGTGATGGAACAGGAGCAGGCACAGGAGGAGAAGGCCATGCTTTTTGAGACACAACAACCCAGGCCTTGCATGAGGACAAAAAGCGTGCGGATATAGCAGCAATGCTTTTTGCCGCCATGCAGTCATAAATGTAATAAAGATAAGTGGTTCAATAAACAGGGACCACGCGGCAACGCTAACCCAGCAGCAGCAGACGTGATGGAACAGGAGCAGGCGCAGGAGGAGAAGGCCACGCTTTGTGAGACACAACAACCCAGGCCTTGCATGAGGACAAAAAGCGTGCGGATAGCATGCTTTGTACCGCCATGCAGTCATAAATGTAATAAAGATAAGTGGTTCAATAAACAGGGACCGGCAACGCTAACCCAGCAGCAGCAGCAGCAGCAGCACACGTGATGGAACAGGAGGAGGCGCAGGAGGAGAAGGCCACGCTTTGAGACACAACAACCCAGGCCTTGAATGAGGACAAGAAGCGTGCGGATAGCATGCTTTGTACCGCCATGCAGTCATAAATGTAATAAAGATAAGTGGTTCAATAAACAGGGACCACGCGGCAACGCTAACCCAGCAGCAGCAGACGTGATGGAACAGGAGGAGGCGCAGGAGGAGAAGGCCACGCTTTGTGAGACACAACAACCCAGGCCTTGCATGAGGACAAAAAGCGTGCGGATAGCATGCTTTGTACCGCCATGCAGTCATAAATGTAATAAAGATAAGTGGTTCAATAAACAGGGACCACGCGGCAACGCTAACCCAGCAGCAGCAGATGTGATGGAACAGGAGCAGGCGCAGGAGGAGAAGGCCATGCTTTTTGAGACACAACAACCCAGGCCTTGCATGAGGACAAAAAGCGTGCGGATATAGCAGCAATGCTTTTTGCCGCCATGCAGTCATAAATGTAATACAGATGAGAGGTTCAATAAACAGGGACCGGAAACACTAAACCATCCCAGATGTTCATTGGTCATGTTACTTGGTTGGGGTCCTGGAGTGTTGCGTAGTCGTTTCCAATCCAGGATTGATTCATTTTAATTTGAGTCAGACGGTCTGCATTTTCTGTGGAGAGGCGGATACGTCGATCTGTGACGATGCCTCCGGCAGCACTGAAACAGCGTTCCGACATAACGCTGGCTGCCGGGCAAGCCAGCACCTCTATTGCGTACATTGCCAGTTCGTGCTAGGTGTCTAGCTTCGATACCCAATAGTTGAAGGGTGCAGATGGATTGTTCGACACAGCTACGCCATCTGACATGTAGTCCTTGACCATCTTCTCCAGGCGATCGGTGTTGGAGGTGGAACTGCACGCTTGCTGTTCAGTGGGCTGCTGCTGCATGGGTGTCAGAAAATTTTCCCACTCCAAGGACACTGCCGATACCATTCCCTTTTGGGCACTAGCTGGGGCTTGCGTTGTTTGCTGCCCTCCTGGTCGTCCTGGGTTTGCGGAAGTCAGTCTGTCGGCGTACAACTGGCTAGAGGAGGGGGAGGATGTCAATCTCCTCTCTAAAGTCTCCACAAGGGCCTGCTGGTATTCTTCCATTTTGACCTGTCTGACTCTTTCTTCAAGCAGTTTTGGAACATTGTGTTTGTACCGTGGATCCAGAAAGGTATAAACCCAGTAATTGGTGTTGTCCAGAATGCGCACAATGCGTGGGTCGCGTTCAATGCAGTCTAGCATGAATTGAGCCATGTGTGCCAGAGTCCTACCAGAATCCTCATCATCCTCTTGTGAGCATTGTGATAGTTGTTGTGATGCATCATAGTCATCACCTTCCTCCTGGTCTGCTTCTGCTGACCATTCGCTCTGAATTGTGGAAGTCCAACGTGCACCGCTCTGGCCCTCGTCAGTGGTGGCATGAAATTCCTGCTCCAACTCCAGCTGTTCCTCCTCCTCTTCTTCGTCATAGCTGCTGGGGCCAGCGTTCCCTGAGGCGGATGGCCTGATGTTGGTACCATCACGCTGATCGTTTTCTCCTTCAGATTCCCCCAGTTGCATCATGACAACTGTTTCCTTGATTTTCAACATCGACCTCTTCAGTAAACACAGCAGTGGTATGGTAATGCTGACTGAAGAGTTGTCACTGCTCACAAGCAACGTGGATTGCTCAAAATTTTGGAGGACTTGGCAGAGGTCCAACATGTTGGCCCAATCGGATCCACAGAAGCTTGGCAGCTGTCCGGATGCGCCTCGGTACTGCGCCGTCATGTACTGGACCACTGCACTCTTCTGCTCACAAAAGCGGGCTAGCATGTGCAGCGTAGAATTCCAGCGCGTAGGGACATCACACAGCAAGCGATGGTGGGGGAGATTGAAGCGCTCCTGCATCTTGGCGAGTGCCCCCGAAGCAGTACTGGAATTTCTACAATGTTTGGCCACTCGACGCAACTTCAACAGAAGATCGGCCACGCCTGGGTATGTCCTCAGGAACCGCTGAACTACTAGGTTCATCACGTGCGCCAGGCAAGGGATGTGTGTCAGCTTAGCCAACCTTAAAGCGCGAATGAGATTACTCCCATTGTTACACACAACCATGCCCGGTTTCAGGTCCAGCGGTGCCAGCCACAAATCCGTCTGTTCCTTTATTCCCCTCCAAATTTCCTCCCCTGTGTGCTGCTTATCCCCAAGGCAGATCAGCTTCAGCAACGCTTGCTGACGCATGCCAACAGCTGTGCTGCACTGCTTCCACGATCCTACTGCTGCTGGTGCTGGGTTCGCGTTTCCGGATGAGGTACAGCTTTGAGATGCGTTGGAGGAGAAGGAGTCAGAGAGGTAGCTGCTGCTGTTGTTATCCAGTGGGAGGGACGGCGGTGCAGCTGTTTGCGGCGTGGGCAACACCCGCGCCGTAGCAGGTGAGGAATCGCTGCCAGGCTCCACAAGGTTCACCCAGTGCGCGGTAAGGGAGATGTATCGACCCTGGCCGAACGCACTCGTCCAGGTGTCAGTGGTGAGGTGAACCTTGCAGGCAACGGCATTCTTCAAGCTTCGGGTTATTTTGCTGACCACGTGCTCATGCAACTCAGGCACTGCAAAGCGCGCAAAGTGGTAGCGGCTGGGAACCACGTAACGTGGGATGGCCACTGACATCATGCCCTTGAAGCTGTTTGTCTCCACCACTCGATATGGCAGCATTTCGCAGGCCAGAAGCTTGGCTATGCTGGCTGTTAGTGCCACGGCCCGGGGGTCATTTGCTGGCAATTTCCTCTTGCGCTCAAACATCTCCAAGACAGACAGCTGAACCGTAGGGCTGCACACTGAAGGGCTGTTGGTTGTTGTGTTTGATGAAGACTGGGAGACCTCAAGAGCACTACTCCGGAAAGTGACAGTGTCAGCGTCGTCTGATGTTTGTGAATGTTGTGAACCACGCAATGGCTGGGCTACTGCTGCTGCTGAGGCGGGTCTGGTGGTGAGTCTGGTGACCCCAAGGGAGGCAGTGTTGCTGGTACCCTGTCCTGTCGAGTTTGCCCACAGAGTGGGATGTTTGGATAGCATGTGGCGGCTCATGCTGGTGGTGGAGAGGTTGTTAATACTTTTCCCCCTGCTCAGGCGGGTCTTGCACACCTTGCAAATCGCCATGGTAACATCCTCAGTGCAGTCTTCAAAGAAAGCCCAGACTTTGGAGCACCTGCCTTGCTGGCGATTTCTGTTTGCGCCTCTTTTGCCTCTCACTTGAACTTCCACGCTTGTGGTGCCTGAAATTTCGCGCCGCCTACCTTGTGGCACAAGGCGAACTCGTGCAGCAGTGGGTTCTTCAACAGACTCATCTGTGCTGCTGCTACGACGGCGATGTTCTCGTTCATAAACAAAATCTGGGTCTCTGTCCACATTGTCCATACCCTCCTCTTCCATCTCCTCAAACTCGTCATATGTCATTGTGGGGGGCCGCCGCCGTGGAGTAGAGCTCCCCAGAACAACCTCTGCGCAGCTCACTCCAACGTCGTCTTCCAGAGCTTCTCGGCCGACCTCCTGCAATTGCAACCCCTCCTGCCCAACTTGCTCTGGGATTTGGGTTTCAAAGTCCTCGGACTCGCCTTGTTGTATTTCAGTGCCCGGTGCATTTCCCACAGTTAATGGTTGTGAATCCAGGCACAACATTTCTGGCTGTTCCTCCATTGACCTTTCAAAGGTGGAAGTTTGTTGGCCTGGGAATAGCTCCTGCGAATACCCCATTGTGTCCTGAGGTAATTCATCGGACTGGTTATCTGGCAGTTGTGTGCGTGGTGTCGCTGCCGGTTGTGTCAGCTTTGTGCCCACTGGCTCCTTGTAACTGGCTGAGGACTCGGACCTCATGCGTGATGTGCTGGTGCTGCTTAACCCACTGCTGGACGCTTGAGAGGTCATCCAAGTAATTATCTGGTCCTGTTCTTTTGGATCTGTGAGGGTTGTTGTCCTGGACAACATGGGCGGTATTGAGTGGGTTTTCTTGGGTGCTCCCCTGTGGCCTGTACGTGAACCGTCAGGGGAAACACCTCTTCCCTTGCCCCTCCCTCTTTCACCGGATTTCTTCCTCATTTCACTTATCCTTAAAGTACACGCTGACTGGCAGCAGTACAGTGGCAGTACAGAAATGCTATACAGTGGTGGGTGAGCGGTGTACCACTATTGCCAGCAGCGACACAGAGCACAATGCTATACAGTGGCGGGTGAGCGGTGTACTACTGTTCCCAGCAGACACAGAGTGGCAGTAAACACAATGCTATATAGTGTGCCTGAGCCGTGTACACACAGTGGCAGTAAACAATGCTAAATAGTCTGGCTGAGCGGTGTACACACAGTGGCAGTACACACAATGCTATATAGTCTGGCTGAGCGGTGTACACACAGTGGCAGTACACACAATGCTATATAGTCTGGCTGAGCGGTGTACACAGAGTGGCAGTACACACAATGCTATATAGTCTGGCTGAGCGGTGTACACAGAGTGGCAGTAAACTATGCTAAATAGTCTGGCTGAGCGGTGTACACAGAGTGGCAGTACACACAATGCTATATAGTCTGGCTGAGCGGTGTACACACAGTGGCAGTACACACAATGCTATATAGTCTGGCTGAGCGGTGTACACACAGTGGCAGTACACACAATGCTATATAGTCTGGCTGAACGGTGTACACAGAGTAGCAGTACACACAATGCTATATAGTCTGGCTGAGCGGTGTACACAGAGTGGCAGTACGCACAATGCTATATAGTCTGGCTGAGCGGTGTACACAGAGTGGCAGTACACACAATGCTATATAGTCTGGCTGAGCGGTGTACACAGAGTGGCAGTACACACAATGCTATATAGTCTGGCTGAGCGGTGTACACAGAGTGGCAGTAAACAATGCTATATAGTCTGGCTGAGCGGTGTACACAGAGTGGCAGTAAACAATGCTATATAGTCTGGCTGAGCGGTGTACAAAGAGTGGCAGTACACACAATGCTATATAGTCTGGCTGAGCGGTGTACACAGAGTGGCAGTACACACAATGCTATATAGTCTGGCTGAGCTGTGTACACAGAGTGGCAGTAAACAATGCTATATAGTCTGGCTGAGCGGTGTACACAGAGTGGCAGTACACACAATGCTATATAGTCTGGCTGAGCGGTGTACACAGAGTGGCAGTACACACAATGCTATATAGTCTGGCTGAGCCGTGTACACACAGTGGCAGTAAACAATGCTATATAGACTGGCTGAGCGGTGTACACACAGTGGCAGTACACACAATGCTATATAGTCTGGCTGAGCGGTGTACACAGAGTGGCAGTACACACAATGCTATATAGTCTGGCTGAGTGGTGTACACAGAGTGGCAGTAAACAATGCTATATAGTCTGGCTGAGCGGTGTACACAGAGTGGCAGTACACACAATGCTATATAGTCTGGCTGAGCGGTGTACACAGAGTGGCAGTACACACAATGCTATATAGTCTGGCTGAGCCGTGTACACACAGTGGCAGTAAACAATGCTATATATAGCGTGGCTGAGCGAGGTACACAGTGGCAGTACACACAATGCTATATAGTGTGGCTGAGCGAGCGGTGTACTACTGTTCCCAGCAGCGACACACAATGACTGGGGGGACCCTGGCTAGCGTGGCTGGAGCGCGAACTACCCTGCCTGCCTACCCAAAGCTAAACCCACAGACAAATGGCGAAGATATGACGTGGTTCGGGTATTTATTTACCTGAACCACGTGACCGTTCGGCCAATCAGAGCGCGTTCGGGGGCCGAACCACGTGACCCGTTCGGCCAATCACAGCGCTAGCCGAACGTTTGGGGAACGTTCGGCCATGCGCTCTTAGTTCGGCCATGTGGCCGAACGGTTTGGCCGAGCACCATCAGGTGTTCGGCCGAACTCGAACATCACCCGAACAGGGTGATGTTCTGCAGAACCCGAACAGTGGCGAACACTGTTCGCCCAACACTAGACCTTCCTGGTAGATGGGAATTGAAGAACTGAGGAGGAGTTCCTTGCAAACGCTTTTTACTGACCAGAGTTTTGGGGCGGTCACTACCTGGAAAGTAGGTGTGTTTGAGGCAGGGTTACCTCCTGGCAGTCAGGTTGCCACCCACAGACTCGGAGCAAGGAATGTACCAATTATTAATAATTTGTGTAATTCCGCCCCAGATGGGTGCATCGCAAATCCGAGACCATATTCATAAGCAGCATGCGACTCTGTATTAAATGAGGCTATAAACGCCTAATCTGTCGCACTCGCTCTATGCAGGCCGGATAAAGTGGATTCTCTATTGATTCCTGATAGCCAGAAAATTATAAATCATGTGAGTGATAGAACTGATTTCTGGGTATCAGGAAATGTAATTTTGGTCTTGCTGTGCCAAACCTATTTTGAATTATTAATAAAGTAAATGTTCCCATTGTGTGAAGCTATGAGCTTGGAGGGAAATTTGAGTCTCAACCAGTTTGAGCTGGTTTGGTGGAACATGAGCTGTGTGACCAAATGGCTTCTGCCCAGGTGGTCTGGCCACTTGTGAATTCTTTCCTGACCTGAACAGGATGTGGGGGAGAGCTGCCCTCTCTCAGTAAGAGAGAGGGAAATTGACATCTATTGTGCATTTACCCAAGACTGACAGGAACTGTGCACGACCATGCGAAAGTCGATGGCGCTAGCGCACGACTTTTCCGTAATATTCATCACACACCCTACCTCCAGTGTTTCCTGTTCTCTCTCTCTCTCTCTCTCTCTCTCTCTCTCTCTCTCTCTCTCTGCCGACTCTCTCTCTCTGTCTACACTCTCTCTAAAGGCCAGTTCAAATGGACAGCTGCCAGCTTCCGTCCTTGGCCTTCACTGCCGGGATCCACTGTGTCATATATTGAGATGGATATATTAAGATCACATTTTTTAGCGTTGGTTGCCATCATTTAGTCAAGTGCCTATGTAGAAAACAAGATTTCCTGAACACAACATGCAGCTTCTGGTGTCAACGGTGTTCTTGGTTACTTACAGTATCTTCCTGTGGCCATACACGGTACAATAAAAACGTTCGATTTTCCCGTTTATTCGATCTAAATGATCGAATTGAATGAAAGTAGAATTTTAATTTTTTTTTTTTCGATCAAGAAATTCGAACAATTATCCCGTTTTTTCTGGAAAAATGATCGGACATGCTGGAAAAATCTTTATATTCGATCTAACGGAATCATCAAACTAAATTATCTAATTGAAAAGTTGTACCATGTATGGCCACCTTTAGGCTAAGAACACAACTCAACTATGAATCGACGGCAAACAATGCCAAACACTTCTCTGTGCTGTGCAGCAAAATATTTTGGCCCTGCCAAAATGAACCACCTGCAGCTGCCCGTGTGAATCGTCCCTCATTTTTTTTCCCTCCCTCTCTATGTTTTTAGAGGAGCTCACAATCTGATCCCCATCACAGTCATAGTCTAATTTCCTACAATATTATTCTTATTATGTTTTTACATAACAATGACATCTTCTGCAGCACTGTATAGAGTGCATAGTCATGTCACTGACTGTCCTCAGAAGAGCTCACAATCTAACCCCTACCATAGTCCTAGTCTAATTAGTATTATGTACAATAGTTACATAGCACTGACCTTTTCTGCAGCACTTCACAGAGTACATAGACAAGTCACTGACTGTTCCTCAGAGGAGCTCACAATTTAATACCTACTATACTAATCTGTGATGAAACGCGGAAAAGCAGCCGCCTCTGTTCAGCGTGAGGTGACTGCTTCTTTGAAGGGCTGGGCGGAACGCGGAAAAACCGCCGCGTCTGACGCGGCGGTTAGCTCGCATGGCCCCGTTTCTGACACCCCGTCCCTGCGCGGGGAGGCCGCCGCGTGTGCTGTGAGCAGTGCAGCCGACCCCGCGCATGGGACCGCTGAGACATTGCAGAGCAGTGTTGGTGTGGCTGGGACTCATAGTCCCTCTAGGTTCAGAATGACGCGCGTGCGCGCGGAGAGGCGGAACCTATATGGCAGCCAGAAGAAGGTCAGCTGACCTGGTCGGTCAGCTGACGACTTTGCTGCTTCCCATTGGTCCAGCACTTAGGGAGGTGCTGGAGAGTGTGCTGTGTATATATACTGCGGGCTGTTCAGTTGCTGGTTGTCTGGTGTTGCGAACACTTCGTGGTAGCACTCAGACCTGTCTGTATCTGTGTTCTAGCATAGTTTCCAAAGGTGTTGACGGCCACGGATCTCACACCTTAGTGTTAGGAAATTATATTGTATTATCTGTTATGACCTTCTGCTTGCCTGACTACTCTTGTGAACTCTGATCCTGTACCTTGATATTTCTGATACTCTGTTGCCGAACCCCAGCTCGCTCTAAGACTCTGCATCCGCCTCCTGTTTCTGTACCTCGATATTTCTGATACCCTGTTGCCGAACTCTACTTGTTTATTAGACCCTGCCTCTGCCTTCTGAATCTGTACTGTATCTGTCCGTGTGGTTACGACCTGGCCTGTCCGACCTCGAGAACTATCTCTCCTGTTAAGAGATAGTTCACAGATCTGTTAGTGGCACTGCCCATTGGTGTCACTCACGTTCTGTTCTTCCCACTGTCTCAGTCTGGCTCCGCCCCTTGGGGAGCATCAGACCTGTGGAAGGAATCTGATCCATAGCAGTAGCTCTTACTGACTAGCACCTATCTTTTGGGTGCTTTCCTCAAAGTATTACTGTTGCACCAAACACTCTCATATCTCAGGTGTCCAGAGGTTAGAAGATATATCTGATTATCGGTGATACTGCAGATCATCAATAATCGGGTATATTCTGCATTCTCAGTGATACTGCAGATCACCGTTATTCAGACCCTCTCTGTGTTACACCGATCGTTACAGAACGCCAGACCAAATACAAAATGGACGCAAACACTGATCGTCTGGGTGTACTTGTCGCTTCAGTGGACAACATCAATCAAGTACTGGGTACCCACAGAACCATTATTGATGCCCTATCAGGGTCTGTACAAACCCTCCAGACATCAGTGGACCATGTGCGATCCCCTTCTAGCTCTGACATACGTATGCCTGTACCTGAAAGATTTTCTGGCCACAGATCCGACTTCCGGAATTTTAGGAGTAGAGTGTTGTCCTATTTTGAGTTGAGACCCCAATCTTCAGGTACTGAGACCCAGAGGGTCACGTTTATTAAAACTTTGTTATCCGGTGACTCCCAGACTTGGGCGTATAGCCTGCTCACCGGAGACAAAGCTCTTACCTCTGTAGAGGAGTTTTTTAAGGCTATGGCAGTAATTTACGACGATCCGGACCTGGCCTCGACTTCTGAGCGGAAGCTCAAGCTTTTGCGTCAAGGCAAAGGTCCGGTCGAAGATTACGCGGCCGAATTTAGAAGGTGGTCAGTTACGGCCAGGTGGGACACTTATGCCCTGTTAGATTGTTTTTTGTCAGGGCTGTCCGATGAGGTCTCTGATCTGATGTTAAGTCAGCCCGAGCCTAGAACAGTCGATGAGCCCATCTCAGCGGCCATTCGAATCGACCGCCGGCTGCGCTACCAAAAACAGACCAGGGGTAGTTCCCGTGTCAGAATGGTGTCTTACGCCACAGCTCCAGTGACCCCACCTCCTACTGTCTCATCTTCTCCTGTCTTGCCTCTACCCGAGCCGATGCAGATTGGTCGGTCAAAATTGACCCAGGTGGAGCGAAGATGGAGAATGACCGAACAGCTGTGTCTGTATTGTGCTGAAGGGGGGCATAGGGTACGAAATTGCCCCAACAAGCCGGGAAACGAGCTTGCCTAGGAGTAGTGGGGGGTGACACCCTAGCAGAGCCGGATCATCAACCAGGCACCTCAAGCACCAGCTTGGGGCCCCATCCTGGCAGCAGGTAATGTCTTAACTTTATTGAAACTATATAGTTTCAGTACAGTCTTCCCACCCAAACACACACACACACAATGTCCAATTGCCTAGTAGGAGCAGGCAGGCGAGGGGGGACTATTTTATCTCACCGGGTGGGCTGGCGGAAGAACACTCCTTTGCCAGCCCGATAATTAATCTTTAGTTCCGGCCAGGGAGGAAGAGCTGTAGGTGGCGCTGATGAGCAGCACAGCGACTCCAGTCACACGATGTGAGGAAGACAGGAATGCTGCTGCTGATGCTCAGTATAGTAAGTATAGGGGGGTTGAAGGGGGTGGAGGGAGGGGTCCGCTGCTACTCCAGTCTGCCATAGTAGAGGCATTGGTGAAATGAAGCCCCGACTATGGCCGCTGGAAGCCCCGCCCACCACGCGCGGGAAGCCCCGCCCACCACGCGCGGGAAGCCCCGCCCTCAACACGGGAAGCTCCGCCTCTCAGGACACGTTGCAACTCCCTCCACCAGCACCAACACTGACCTCTCCCTCACCCCTCCCCCTGCAACCCACACTGACCTCTTCCCCCCTGCAACACACACTGACCTCTCCCCCCCTGCAACACACACTGACCTCTCTCCCCCTGCAACCCATACTGACCTCTCCATCCCTCCATGCAACCCACACTGACCTCTCCCTCCCCCAGCAGCATCCACACTGACCTCTCCCTCCCCCCGCAACCCACACTGACCTCTTCCTTCCCCTGCAAACCACACTGACCTTTCCCTCCCCCCTGCAACCCACTCTGACCTCTCCCTCCCCCTGCAGCATCCACACTGACCTCTCCATCTCCCAGCAGCATCCACACTGACCTCTCCCTCCCCCAGCAGCCTCCACACTGACCTCTCCCTCCCCCAGCAGTGCCCACACTGACCTCTCCCTCCCCCAGCAGTGCCCACACTGACCTCTCCCTCCCCCAGCAGTGCCCACACTGACCTCTCCCTCCCCCAGCAGTGCCCACACTGACCTCTCCCTCCCCCAGCAGCCTCCACACTGACCTCTCCCTCACCCCGCAGCCTCCACACTGACCTCTCCCTCCCCCCGCAGCCTCCACACTGACCTCTCCCTCCCCTCGCAGCCTCCACACTGACCTCTCCCTCCCCCAGCAGCCTCCACACTGACCTCTCCCTCCCCCCGCAGCCTCCACACTGACCTCTCCCTCCCCCCGCAGCCTCCACACTGACCTCTCCCTCCCCCAGCAGCCTCCACACTGACCTCTCCCTCCCCCAGCAGCATCCACACTGACCTCTCCCTCTCCAACAGCCTCCACACTGACCTCTCCCTCCCCAACAGCCTCCACACTGACCTCTCCCTCCCCAGCAGTGCCCACACTGACCTCTTCCTCCCCAACAGCCTCCACACTGACCTGTCCGTCCCCAACAGCCTCCACACTGACCTCTCCCTCCCCCAGCAGCATCCACACTGACCTCTCCCTCCCCCAGCAGCATCCACACTGACCTCTCCCTCCCCCAGCAGCATCCACACTGACCTCTCCCTCCCCCAGCAGCCTCCACACTGACCTCTCCCTCCCCAACAGCCTTCACACTGACCTCTCCCTCCCCAACAGCCTCCACACTGACCTCTCTCCCTGACCTCTCACCCAGCAGCCCCCACACTGACCTCTCCCTGCCCAGCAGCGTTCACACTGACCTGTCCCTCCCCCCACAGCACCCACATTGACCTCTCCCAGTACCTGCACCCCTTCCCCCATACCATACACCCAGTGTCCACACCCAGGCCTTGCACCCTGTCCCGATATGGCACCCAGTACACCTGCACACAAATTTTATTCCAATTATCCATATTTATATATTTCCATAGCTCCCAACTGTCACTCTTTCGAATGGTCAGTCCCTCTTTGGGAGCCCTGTCCCTCTGTCCCTCTTTCTTCCTCATTTGTCCCTCTTTCAAGACTGATGTACAGATCTGTGTTTATATAAATATATATATTTTTTTTTCTACTGAATATGTGTTTAACTTACTCTAAACTTTATCCCTATCAATTAGATTGATATAGTTCTAATTTTTAAATGTTAAAAAGGAAGAAAAACTAATGGTAATAGAAATAGTCAGTGTGGTTTGAGTGATAAAACTATATTTTTTGATTCTGAACTCTTTGTGGTATGCATGACAAGGGGTGTTGTGGGGCGTGGCTAGAGGTGTGGCAGGGCAGTGTCTTAAAGTGTCCCTCTTTCTTATCTTATGAAAGTTGGGTGGTATGATATTTCTTATTTCCACTGTTAATATGGTTAAAATGATGAAATGTTGCCTTTTGGTGTTTAATTCTTTGTGGTATGTGTGACGAGGGTGGGAGGCGCATCTTTAAGTGTACCTGAGATGTACACAAGGATTTATTCTTAGGGCTGGTTCACACGGGCGTCTGCTGAGCTTTTGCTTGGCATTGCGTTCAAACGCCAGCGTTTAAACGCCAGCGTTTAAAAGCTAGCTTTTGAAAGCTTTTGAAAAGCGTTCAAGGCTAGCAGTTCTGGTCTCTGCTATTGTTTCCTCGCGTTTACTGCCTCTGAAAGCAGCCTGTTGGTTTTGAGACTAGACGCAACGCTGGGATCTACTGCCAGGCTTTCATGAAAGCCTGCAAAAGCCAGCTCTAAACGCTCCCATTCACTTGCATGGGATGGCAGTAGATCCCAAAAAACGCTGCGTCTGAAACGCTGCGTTAAACGCCACAAAAACGCCCGTCTGAACCAGCCCTTACCTAGGTCTTCTTCCAGCCCCCTGTGGGTGTTTGGGCTCCCTCAGTGTCTGTCTGGTCCCATCTGTTCTGCCACTGTCAGGCCCAGTAAAGTCCCGGACTGCCCCAGTTGCTGGGAGTGTTCTGTGCCACAGCAGTTACAGGCTTTAACTAACTGCACAGGAAGCACTGGAGCGTGACTAGGGAGGCATGCGGCTAAGTCTGTGCATGCTCATTATTCCCCAACTGCCGGGGCTGACAGCAGCAGAATGAATGGACACCAAGGGAGCCCATGGATTTCAGGGAGCTGGAGGAAGTCCCAGGTGAATATAAAACCTTGTGTTGTTTTTGTCTCAGGTTTACATTATTTATGTATAGTATTTATAAAGCGCCAACATATTACGCAGCGCTGATAGATCTATCTATCTTTACGGATGCCCTCTTTCTAATATCAAAAAGTTGGGAGGTATGTACCACCACCGCCAAACGGGACCACTAGGTTATCATTACCAGAGCAGGGCCAGGTAGAAAGCTAAAGGGGCACAGGGAAACCACTGGCAGGGAGGGGTTCTAATTTTCATTTCGATTCCGAGTAGCTACTCAGTAAGAGCATAGAAATTGCTATGGGTGCCAGAAGCCAAAAGTACCCTCAGTTCTTTTATGACATTATGTGGGGGGAGGGAGCAGAGGGGGTTAAGAACAGAGGGGGGCCCAAATCTGCTACTTTGCTTGGGGCCCCATTTGGCCTTAATCCGGCTCTGCACCCTAGGCACTCAATTTTCACCCCTTAAGGAAAAAAGGTTGCTTCTCCTTTGTACCATTACATGGGAGAACAAGTTTGTAGCCACTGAGGCTTTTGTTGATTCTGGTTCAGCGGCTAATTTTATGAACTATGAATTTGCTCAGAAATTAGGTATTCCTCTCACCCCAGTGAAACCCTCCATTCAAGTCACAGCAGTGGACGATTCTCCCCTGCACCGGAATCGGTCCCTGTCACAGACTCCCGAGGTGAAGGTCACTATAGGGGTACTGCATGAGGAACACCTACAGTTTTTTGTATTACATATGTCCACCTCCACTATCATCCTAGGCATGCCGTGGTTACAGGTCCATTCACCGCAAATAGATTGGGCCACTGGTCAGTTAACAGCCTGGTCACCCCACTGTTTTCAACAATGTTTAGGGAAGCTGACATTGGGTCAAACCAGGGTTCAGGTGGAAGGTGTACCAGAACAGTACTCTGAATATTCTGACGTGTTCTGTCCCAAAGCCACTGATAAATTGCCCCCACATCGCCCTTTCGACTGTCCCATCGATCTCCGTTCAGGTTGTATGCCCCCCCCCCCCCCCCCCCCCGGGGCCATCTGTACAATTTATCTGGGCCCGAAAAATTGGCCATGCATGAGTACATCCGCGAGAATTTGGCCAAGGGTTTCATTCGCCCGTCCCGGTCGCCTGCTGGGGCAGGTTTCTTTTTTGTTAAGAAGAAAGATGGAGGACTGCGGGCCTGCATTGATTACCGGGGCCTGAATAAGATTACGATGAAGAATTGCTATCCACTGCCCCTGATAGACGACTTATCCACACAGGTCACCAACGCTAAGGTCATTTCAAAATTAGACTTTCGGGGTGCGTACAACCTGATACGAATAAGAAAGGGCGATGAGTGGAAAACGGCCTTTAATACACCCGACGGGCATTACGAATACCTGGTGATGCCCTTCGGGTTATGTAATGCACCAGCCGTTTTTCAAGAACCCATCAATGAGGTCTTCAGGGAGGTGTTGGAGAGATTCATTCTAGTATATCTAGATGATATACTTATTTTCTCCAACAACCTCTCTGAGCATAGGACCCATGTAAAATTCGTATTGTATAAACTGAGGCAGAACTCACTTTACTCCAATTTGGAGAAATGTATCTTCGAGGTAACCTCTGTCACTTTTCTGGGATACATTATCTCCACCTCAGGCCTGTCCGTGGACCCTGCCAAGGTTTCCGCGGTTCTAGAATGGCCTCAGCCGGTTGGGTTGAAGTTGCTTCAGCGATTTCTAGGCTTCGCAAATTACTACAGAAAGTTAATTAAAGGGTATTCCACGGTCATTGCACCCCTCACTAATCTCACCAAAAAAGGGGCAGACACCACTCATTGGTCTCCGGAAGCCTGTCAGGCATTCTCCACCCTGAAGGATCTCTTTTGCTCTGCACCCATCCTCAGACACGTGGACACTTCGTTCCCTTTCATTGTTGAGGTAGACGCTTCAGAGGTCGGAGTGGGAGCTGTGCTGTCTCAGCGGTCAGGTTTGCAGGGTCGAATGCACCCATGTGCCTACCTCTCTCGTAGGTTCTCCCCAGCAGAGAGAAACTACGATAAAGGCAACAGGGAGCTTCTGGCCATTAAATTAGCTTTCGAAGAATGGCGACATTGGTTAGAGGGAGCAGAACATATGATCACGGTTTACACTGATCACAAGAACCTGGAATACATCGAGGGGGCTAAGAGGTTGAGCCCTCGTCAGGCTCGATGGTCTTTATTTTTTTCTCAATTCAGGTTTATTATTACGTATACTCCAGGGAGCAAGAATATTAAGGCAGATGCTCTGTCCAGGTACTTTCGAGCCAGAGACAGCACAGCCCTCCGTCCCCAAGACTATTGTTCCGCAGAAATTGGTTCTGGCTGCAACTGATACGTGGGAAGACTGGAAGGAGACTTTAAGTCCCTTTCAGCAGGACATCCCGGAAGGGAAGCCTGAAGGGGTTATATTCATTCCCCTGCCCTTCCGCCTCCAGGTCCTAGAGATGTTCCATGCACACAAGAATGCTGGACATCCCGGAGCAGCCAGAACACAAGATCTTGTGGCGAGGTGTGCCTGGTGGCCTTCCCTGTCAGCAGATTGCAAGGAGTTTGTTAGGGAGTGTGCAATATGTGCGAAAAGTAAGCCCTCCTGGCTGGCACCTGTCGGTACCTTGCAGCCTTTACCCGCCCCGTGTGAACCATAGACCCACTTGTCCATGGATTTTGTGGGTGAGCTCCCCAGGTCTGAAGGCATGTCGGTCATTTGGGTGGTAGTCGACCGCTTCAGTAAGATGGCCCATTTCGTGCCCTTGAAAGGACTCCCCTCGGCCCAGGAATTGGCCGACCTATTCATCGTCCACATTTTCCGACTGCATGGCATTCCGGAAAACATTGTATCAGATAGGGGAGTCCAATTTGTCTCTAGATTCTGGAGGGCATTTTGCCACCAAATGGGCATGAAGCTGTCTTTCTCGTCAGGCTACAATCCGCAGACCAATGGGCAGACTGAACGGATCAATCAGTCTTTGGAGCAGTTCTTAAGATGTTATGTTGCGGAGGCACAGAATGACTGGGTAAAATTTCTGCCTTTCGCAGAATTCGCTCAGAATAATTTAAAGGGTTCTTCTTCCGGTTCCAGATAGTGACAGGGAGATCGCCCAAGTTCTCCCCATTGACAGTGGTCTCCACTCCGTTTCCAGCTTTGGAGGTCTGGAAAAGGTCATTCAAAGACACTTGGTGGATAGTGAAAAATAATTTGGAGAAAGCGTTTCAGAGTCAAAAGGGTCAAGCTGACAAGAGACGCTCTTTGGAGTGGAGGTTCCAGCCAGGAGACTTGGTTTGGGTATCCACACGTCACTTGACCCTGAGACAACCCTCAGATAAGCTTGGTCCCAGGTTTGTGGGTCCGTTCCCGGTAGTTAAAAAGATCAACAACGTTACTTATACCGTCAATCTTCCCGCCAGCATGTGTAGGGTAAGGGCCTTCCACGTGTCCCTGCTCAAGCCAGCAGTCCATGTGGGTCCCACTCCTCCTCCTCCTGTAATGGTGGATAGTCAACCTGAGTATGAAGTGGAGAAAATTTTGGACTCACGTTTAGTACAGAACTCAGTACAGTATCTAGTGCACTGGAAGGGGTATGGTATTGAGGAAAGAATGTGGGTACCTGAGGGCCGCATGCATGCTGATAAATTGAAGAGGGAGTTCCACCCTTTACACCCAGAAAAACCTGGAAGGAGCTGTCCGGAGTCCACTCCTCGGGGGCGGGTACTGTGATGAAACGCGGAAAATCAGCCGCCTCCGTTCAGCGTGAGGTGACTGCTTCTTTGAAGGGCTGGGCGGAACGCGGAAAAACCGCCATATCTGACACGGCGGTTAGCTCGCATGGCCCAGTTTCTGACACCCCGTCCCTGTGCGGGGAGGCCGCCGCGTGTGCTGTGAGCAGTGCGGCCGACCCCCGCGCATGGGACCGCTGAGACATTGCAGAGCAGTGTTGGTGTGGCTGGGACTCATAGTCCCTCTAGGTTCAGAATGACGCGCGTGCGCGCGGAGAGGCAGAACCTATATGGCAGCCAGAAGAAGGTCAGCTGACCTGGTTGGTCAGCTGACGACTTTGCTCCTTCCCATTGGTCCAGCACTTAGGGAGGTGCTGGAGAGTGTGCTGTGTATATATACTGCGGGCTGTTCAGTTGCTGGTTGTCTGCCGTTGCGAACGCTTCGTGGTAGCACTCAGACCTGTCTGTATCTGTGTTCTAGCATAGTTTCCAAAGGTGTTGACGGCCACGGATCTCACACCTTAGCGTTAGGAAATTATATTGTATTATCTGTTATGACCTTCTGCTTGCCTGACTACTTTTGTGAACTCTGATCCTGTACCTTGATATTTCTGATACTCTGTTGCCAAACCCCGGCTCGCTCTAAGACTCTGCATCCGCCTCCTGTTTCTGTACCTCAATATTTCTGATACCCTGTTGCCAAACTCTGCTTGTTTATTAGACCCCGCCTCTGCCTTCTGAATCTGTACTGTATCTGTCGGTGTGGTTATGACCTGGCCTGTCCGACCTCGAGAACTATCTCTCCTGTTAAGAGATAGTTCACAGATCTGTTAGTGGCACTGCCCATTGGTGTGTCACTCACGTTCTGTCCTTCCCACTGTCTCAGTCTGGCTCCGCCCCTTGGGGAGCATCAGACCTGTGGAAGGAATCTGATCCATAGCAGTAGCTCTTACTGACTAGCACCTATCTTTTGGGTGCTTTCCTCAAAGTATTACTGTTGCACCAAACACTCTCATATCTCAGGTGTCCAGAGGTTAGAAGATATATCTGATTATCTGTGATACAGCAGATCATCAATAATCGGGTATATTCTGCATTCTCGGTGATACTGCAGATCACCGGTAATCAGACCCTCTCTGTGTTACACCGATCGTTACATAATCATTGTCTAAGGCCAATTGTTTAGGGGATTTAATTATCAGTATATTTTGGAATGTAGGGTGTGGGGGGATGTAATTATCACATCCTGCTACATCACTAACTCACGTTGTGTGATGCAGCCAAACTTGTGCCACTACACATGTGCAGACTTCATTTAGATTCAGGAGGGGTGGTTGGTAAAAGCAGGCCATGGGTGGTGGAAAGTACAAATCTGGCCCTGGAGCAGCACTGAACTATGAATGCTCAGAATTTCAAGTTTTTGTAATATTTACATTTGGATGGTCTGTCCTACAAAGTTCTAACTAACCATATGTATGATCTGGTCTTCTTCAATTTTTGGGTTGATGAACTGCACTAGTCCCTTTTAGAGCTGACTGACTGACATATACCAAATGGAAGATATTCAGAGAGTTCATGTTACTTGAATTACAATTTGCATACATATTTTTGATGTTCATTAATTTTCCCCAAACTAGTTTCTGGTCTTTGGCTGCCGCAGGGGCAGGAACAGAGAATCATTTTATCATATAGCATTTGTTATTCATGTATGTTGTCATATAATATTTTCTAGATGGTTTATAAATAAAGTTTGATTATTTTTACATACTAGTCATCTTACAAGTAAAATATTTTTGGGATATTAATCTTTCTACAACTTGCATTATGTCCAGAATTGGTTTGTAACTAATATATTTTTAATGTAATCACAACTCACGCTAATTCTGTATTCTATAGAGTAAATTTTATTAAAATATAATGTATAAAATTCCAAAATTTCACACTCCACACTCCACACTCATACACACCACAACCACTCAATATTGTTATAGGGCCCTTTAAATCAGCAGTGCTCTAATTGCCAACTAACTATAATAAGTTTGATAGGAATCACTTATCAATGCACAGAAGGGATCCAATTTGTGCTTAAACTTGTAAATAGATAGTTCTTATGTTTATAGATAACACATTTATTATGCAGAAGCGCTCATATCTGTGCACGAAGGGGATCCAATTTAAATTGTCCCATTTTCATTGAGGAAAATTACAAACAGATCCTACTTATGTTGTCTCAGACTCAGAGTGACAGAGTTCAGGTCTCTTATATAGGAGCTCTGTTAGTAATCACTTAGTATCCAGTACAACGATTCCTTGTATGTTTAATTCTTATATGTCAGTCTCTCATAGCCAGCTGCACTCACCACGGATTCTTTTCTGAAAACCGCTCTGATGCAAGTGCTTATCCTCTACGATCTCCGCGCTGCCTTCCACTGTCGGCGATGTTCAGGCGGGGCCGCTCTGGTTGTCCACAGAGTCCCCTCGCTGTACTACTTTCGCCCAGCTGGTACCGGTGTGCGCTAGTTGGGTGACGTCACCACTGCAGGGTATTGGATCTTTGTTATTCAGAACGGCTGCTGCGCGCTGTAGGTCAGCCAGATCCTTGCCCTTAACTGATCGTAATAGTAAATCAAATTAACCTTAACGCGTTTCGACCGATTAACGTTGGTCCTCTTCAGAAGGATTTTGGTTATGAGAGTGTCCATCAGTCCAGTGTGATATAAACTCCTTGTGGGTAATCTCCGCCTCTATGCAAAATTCCTCAAAGGCTGTTCATTAAAGTGATATAGTGCCCATTTTCCTGTTGATTAGATTGTGTTTCACCTATGCATAGTTCCCATTTTGCTGCTGATCTGGTTATATTTCACCTATGCAAATCACCACACCACACTCACCTACAGTAACCATCAATAAAATTGTATAGAGATGATTCAAACAAATGCATGAATCAATCAATTGTATGTTTATTAAACTATTGATTAATATATTTTTAACTAAGTTTAAAATGATAAAGATAAACTGAAAACAGTACAGTACATTTTCAGCACCAATTACATTTTAATTTTCAGTATTGCAAAATATATATGTGTTGTTTACTGTGATTATACTTTGTTGTAACCTGAAGGTTCACTTTTTTATGTTGTGTATTATATCAACAGTGTTCACACATACTAGTAATTTTCTACTAAATATAACTAGTGTCTGTCAGGATACTATCACACAGAAAATGCCCTTATCTTGAATAGGTGTTTCTGCTGGATAGTGCCTTTACTGGCACTCCCACATCTTAAGGAGTAAACTACTTTGTTCTATAGGCTCATGATACTATTGAGTATTGAGTTGATACACTTGATTTATATATATATATATATTTTTTAAATTATATATATATTTTTTAAATTATTAAACAGTGTTTGTTTTTTCTCTCTCAAAGCAACAACATAGCACATAAATATTATCTGGCAGTAGACCCTGTGTCAGGCTCAATATATCTGTCAGATACCAACAGCCGAAGAATATACAAGATCAAATCCCTCACAGGAGCAAAGGATATTGCAACCAACCTAGAGGTCATTGCTGGAAATGGTGAACAGTGTATGCCTTTTGATGAAGCCAGATGTGGCAATGGAGGGAAAGCTGTGGATGCTATTCTAACTAACCCAAGAGGCAAGTAAAATGATTCAGTTTTTGGTTTATATTAAAGCAAACTGGGCGATATTCTATTAACTTTACTCCTAAAATTTCTCCTAGGGGACATTTTAAAAAATAACTTTGCATCTCTTAGCAATTGAAAAAGTGCTGAAAAGCATATAAAATATGTTGGGTGATTTCTGGCTTGGTGAAAGTTTTAACAGTATAACAGTGTTTTATTGATAAGGATAGAAAATATCTCCTTGGAGAAAACTCGGGAGAAACGTTAATAGGATATGGCCCATTGAATATTATCATTATTATTTATTTATTTTTACCAGTTTTCCAAGGATGCATATTTTATTAAATTCTGATTAAAGTTAAAGTTGGTATGCAAGCTATATAATCAAAATTGTAGGGACAGTAGGGTGGAATCTGAGCATCTGCCTCACATTCTGCACCAATTTAAGAGCAGTGGAGTACATGTGACAGGACAGGAGGAGAAAAGCAGCTTAATTATGTCATCAGCAGGCAGGAGAATGCCAAAGGACAGAGTTCCTGGATGCACAATGTCCTTCATGGCAGCATCAATAAAAACATGGGGTAGAGCATAGATCAAAAATGTATTTGGCTAACTAATAATGCATTCTTTAATATAAACATAAAGATGGCTCTAATAATCAGTAATGTTTTATTACTTTTGTTGCTTCTCATCTAAAATGCAAGTTTATTCATGCTTGTGTTCACATTACATAAACAAGTACCACAATACTCGTTA
Source organism: Hyperolius riggenbachi (assembly GCF_040937935.1). Taxonomy (NCBI): domain Eukaryota; kingdom Metazoa; phylum Chordata; class Amphibia; order Anura; family Hyperoliidae; genus Hyperolius; species Hyperolius riggenbachi. The sequence goes on along the minus strand of NC_090648.1, from coordinate 399,024,555 downwards.
TAAGACCTACAAAAAAAAAAATAGATACCGTATTTTTCGGACTATAAGACAAAAACCATGGAAAAAATATATACTAAACCTGGTGAGTCTAGGGTCCAGGGGCATCTTGGTGATGTCCTCACCCCAATTATTATGGCCCTCTTTTACTACTTGTGTCCCCCTTGTACCTCTTGTGCCTCCCTGTGTTCTCCTCCTGTCCCCCTTGTGTCTTTCTGTGTCCCCATCTGTCCCCTTGTATCCTCCTTTGTTTGTGCCCCTGTGTCCTCTGTTTGTTCTTGTGTCCTAAGCTTGTCCCCCTGTGTCCTCTGCTTGTCCTCTGTATCCTCATCTTTTCCCCCTGTGTCCTCAGCTTGTCCCCCTGTGTCTCCAGCTTGTCCCCCTATGTGCTATGCTTATCGCTCTGCTTGTCCCCTTGTGTGCTATGCTTGTCCTGTTGTGTACTCAGCTGGCCTCACATTGTCCTCTACTTGTGCATCAGCTTGTCCCCCTATGTGCTATGATTGTCCCCCTGTGTACTATGCTTGTCCTCATCTGTCCCTTTGTATCCTCCTCTGTTTGTGCCCCTATGTACTTTGTTTGTTCCTGTATCCTCAGCTTGTCTCCCTGTTAGGGATTGTCGCTGCAGATTCCGGATGGAATTTGGTGATTCTGGTTCCGAAACGACGGAACGGAATTGCTATAGTCCTAATTCGGAATTTACGTGGAACAAAACGGATTTCCGCGGAATTTACATTTTTTCTCCCCTAACTGATTTCTGCCTAATAAGAAGTATTTCTACTCAATAGACTTCTTCTTACTCCCTCCCTCCTCCCGGAGGGAGGAGGGTCTCATCTTCCAGGGAATTGTAGAATTTCAAAAGCCAGCTTACATATCTTGGCCGGGAATTGAACCCAGGTCTTGGCCGGAAATTGAACCCAGGTCTTGGCCGGAAATTGAACCCAGGTCTAGAATGGAATGACCAATTTCCACCTGAAATTGCGGAAAATACAATTCCGCAGAAAGCGGTGACCATCCCTACTAGAGAGAAAGAGAGATGAATCTACATGGCTATCTGGGGTTCTCTTCGGACAACTGTTGAACACAAAAGGCAAGGCCATGCCTGGGTGGGCTTGAACCACCAACCTTGCAGTTAACAGCCAAAATCACTAACCAATTGTGCCACAGAGACTGTGTACCACAAAGACTGTGCATGCAGTTGCTGTTGAATGATTTTATGGGGATGTATGTGTGTCTTTTGGAGGGAGGAAGTAAGTCTGCTCCAAGAAGTTTCAGCATGTAGTGTTGGTGGTATAATGGTGTGAATAGCAGCCTACCAAGCGGTAGGCCTGGGTTTGATTCCTGGCCAATGTATGTGAGTTGGCTTTTGACATCCTACAAATCCCTAAGCAAGCTCATTTTTCTCTGGGATATATCACAATGGTACATGCTTGGCTGGCTTCAGCATGTAGCATTGTAGTGTGTTCTGTTGGTGGAATAATGGTTAGCATAGCAGCTTACAGAGCGGTAGGCCTGGGTTCAATTCCTGGGCCTGGCCAATGTATGTGAAATTGCTTTTGAAATCCTACAATTCCCTAAGCAAGCTCATTTTTCTCTTGGATATATCACAATGGTACATGCTAGGCTGACTTCAGCATGTAGCATTGTAGTCTGTTTTGTTGGTGGTATAATGGTTAGGATAGCAGCCTACAGAGTGGTAGGCCTGGGTTCAATTCCTGGGCCTGGCCAATGTATGTGAGTTGGCTTTTGAAATCCTACAATTCCCGAAGCAAGCTAATTTTTACTCTTGGATATATCATAATGGTACATGCTAGGCTGGCCTCAGCATGTAGTGGTGGTATAGTGGTGAAGAGAGCTACCTACCGAGCACTAGACCAGTGTTCAATTCCTGGCCAAGACCTGGGTTCAATTCCCAGCCAAGGTATGTAAGCTGGCTTTTGAAATTCTACAATTCCCTGGAAGATGAGACCCTCCTGCCTCCGGTGCAAGGAGGGAGGAGGGAGAAAAAGGACTAAGGGAACAGTCAATAGGGTGTATGGGCTACCATATAACATAAAGAAAGTTCCATTTGCAATCATTAAAATTTTTCTGCCGGAACTTGGAAATTCCGCGGAATTTCGTAAAAATCCGGCGGAATTTTCATAGCGACGGAATTCAGCTCTGGCGGAATCCGTGAATTCCGGCGGAACGGAATTTGCTCCTTCCGATCATTAGTGTTGCTCGGATACCTCATTATCCTATTCGAGTTTGGTCGAATTCGGATAGTAAACTATCCGAATTCACTCGAAGTTAAATATCCGATGTAATCGAATATCCGATTCGACTTCGGATATCTGTAAATTAATTACAATTTTTTTTTCAAAATAATGCAGCTATTGTTGAGCATAATAGCTGGTGGTGCATGGGCAGCAGCACCTTGTAATGTGTTCCCTGGCAGTGGAGAGGAGACACAGACAGCAGGAGGAAATATAACAGCAGGCAGCGTGAGGAGGATAAGAGTGTGACAGACTGGCATTTGACAGCAGGCAGGAGGGCAGGCAGCGAGACATAGTAGGCCCTGGGTCCTAGCGGTGGTTCCAGGGCCGTAAATACACAGCATGAGGTTGCAGACAGCGGTCGTGAAGCCCACATTGTGTCCAATACACAATTGGGACAGCACAGTTTTCAACCCGGACACCTCTTAAATATTTTTTTTTTCAAAATAATGCAGCTATTGTTGAGCATAATAGCTGGTGGTGCATGGGCAGCAGCACCTTGTAATGTGTTCCTTGGCAGTGGAGAGGAGACACAGACAGCAGGAGGAAATATAACAGCAGGCAGCATGAGGACGATAAGTGTGTGGCAGACTGGCATTTGGCAGCAGGCAGGAGGGCAGGCAGCGAGACATAGTAGGCACTGGGTCCTAGCGGTGGTTCCAGGGCCGTAAATACACAGCATGAGGTTCCAGACAGCGGTCGTGAAGCCCACATTGTGTCCATTACACAATTGGGACAGCACAGTTTTAAACTCGGACACCTCTAAAATAATTTAATTTTTTTTTTTCAAAATAATGCAGCTATTGTTGAGCGCAATAGCTGGTGGTACATGGGCAGCAGCACCTTGTAATGTGTTCCCTGGCCGTGTAGAGGAGACACAGACAGCAGGAGGAAATATAACAGCAGGCAGCGTGAGGAGGATAAGTGTGTGGCAGACTGGCATTTGGCAGCAGGCAGGAGGGCAGGCAGCGAGACATAGTAGGCCCTGGGTCCTAGCGGTGGTTCCAGGGCCATAAATACACAGCATGAGGTTCCAGACAGTGGTCGTGAAGCCCACATTGTGTCCAATACACAATTGGGACAGCACAGTTTTCAACCTGGACATCTCTAAATTAATTACAATTTTTTTTTTCAAATGGATGCAGCTATTTTTGAGCGTAATAGCTGGTGGCGCATGGACAGCAGCACCTTGTAATGTGTTCCCTGGCAGTGGAAACACATAGACAGCAGGAGGAAATATAACAGCAGGCAGCGTGAGAAGGATGAGTGTGTGGCAGACTGGCAGCAGGCAGGAGGGCAGGCAGCGAGACATAATAGGCCCTGGTTCCTAGCGGTGGTTCCAGGGCCGTAAATACACAGCATGAGGTTCCAGACAGTGGTCATGAAGCCCACATTGTGTCCAATACACAATTGGGACAGCACAGTTTTCAACCCGGACACCTCTAAATTAATTACATTTTTTTTTTTTCAAATGGATGCAGCTATTTTTGAGCGTAATAGCTGGTGACGCATGGGCAGCAGCACCTTGTAATGTGTTCCCTGGCAGTGGAGACACAGACAGCAGGATGAAATACAACAGCAGCAGCAGCAGCAGGTGTATGTGTGTGTACCAGTCATAACTTCATGTCCCCCTCTCGCCAACAACAGGGGCCATGAATTCGCCTTCCACCCAAGCCTGTTTCATTTTGAGAAACGTCAGTCTGTCCACAGACTTGTGAGACAGACGAGATCGCTTCTCAGTGACAACTCCACCGGCTGCACTGAAGCAACGCTCTGACAGTACGCTGGAAGGGGGGCAGGAGAGCACTTCCAGGGCATACTGCGCAAGCTCGCTCCAGATCGGCAGGTGTTTGACCCAATACTCCATGGGATCAACAGGGGCCACGCTGTCAAGCCCGCTGAAGGATCCCATGTAGTCAGCCACCATGCGGGTCAAGCGCTGCATGTGACTGGAGAAGGATGCTGCTGCAGGCACCTCCTCTCTAGTCCTTGGCAGCTCTACACTCATGTAGAGCTCTTGGGTCAGAGACAGCAGGTCTGTGGTGCGCGTGCGCTTGCTGCTGGTGGATGCAGGCACCTGCTGCTGCCTGTGTGCTGGCTGGACAGTGGGGGTGGATGTCTGAGGGAAGGCTTCCTCCAAGCGCTCAACAAGGGACAGCTGCAAATCCCTCATTTGTTGCGCACGGTCTCCTCCTGCAGGCAGGAACTGGCTGAGCTTCCCCTTCAGACGTGGGTCCAGCATCATGCAGATCCAGATGTCCTCCCTCTTCTTCATCTGGATCACCCTTGGGTCCTTGCGCAGGCACCTCAGCATGTGCGCTGCCATTGGGAAGAGTCTGGCCATGTCTGTTGGCACATCATCGGCATCCCCACAGCCGAGAGTGCTGTCCTCCTCTTCCTCTGCCCCCTCCACCTCATCCTCTCTCCACCCCCGCACCAGTCCAGCTGCGCTCTGCTGCTCCCCCTCATCAGCAGCAAGGTCAGGGACCTCCACCAACTCCGAGCCCTCCTCCTCAGAGGTGGCCTGTGAAGCTGCCTGCAGCTCCTGCTGGTCCAAGGCTGCCGCTCCCTCTTCCAGCAGTGCATACAGGGCCCTGTCCAGCACACACACCAAGGGGACCCACTCGCACACCATTGCATGGTCCCTGTTGACCATGTTGGTGGCCTGCAGGAAGGGTGCCAGGACTGAGCACACCTGCTGCATGTGCCCCCAGTCCTCTGTGGAGATGATGGACGGGAGGTTGGTGGCGGCACGCCCAGTTGCAGTGATGGAGGCAACTGTTGCACGTGCAAGGTACTGGCTGACAGCCTGCCTCTGTTCAACCAGACACTCCAACATCGCCAGGGTGGAGTTCCAGCGAGTTGGAACATCGATCATGAGCCGGTGCTGTGGCAGGTGCAGCTCTTCCAGGCTCGCTACGGCTGCAGGCGAGAGCCGGAAATGACGCACAACCTTCCTTGCTGCCTTAAGGAGTCGGTCCATCCCCTGGTAGGTCCGCAGGAACTTTTGGACTACCAGGTTCAGGACGTGCGCCAGGCAGGGGATGTGGGTCAGGTCTCCCCTGCTGATGGCAGCAACCAGGTTTGCCCCATTGTCGGACACCACCTCTCCGACTCTGAGGCCTCTGGGGGTCAGCCAATTCCTCTCCTGCTCTCGGAGTTTGGCCAGGACGTGGTTCGCCGTCAGTTTGGTCTTCCCCAGGCTGACCAATTCCAGCAGTGCTTGGCAATGGCGGGGCTTCACGCTGCTGCTGAGGTGGGGGGTTTGGGCTGGTGTGCCGGAGGATGGAAGCGGATCAGAGGAACCTGCTGCTGTTCCGCTGACCCTGCATGGTGGCACCACCCACTGCGTTGTTGGTGCTGCTGCTCTGACAGTGCCCGATGCTGCTCCCCCCTCCTCACCCCCTTCCACCAAGCTGACCCAATGCGCGGTGAAGGACAGATAGCGGCCTGTCCCAAACCAGCTGCTCCACGACTCCATGGTGACGTGGACCCGTTGACCCACCGCGTGCTCCAGCCCTCTCCCGACATTGGCCATCACAGAGCGGTGAAGTGCAGGGATGGCCGTGCGTGCAAAATAATGTCGGCTGGGGATTGACCAATCGGGGGCTGCACACATCAGGAGCGCACGCATGTCGCTCCCCTCCTGCACAAGGGAATAAGGCAGGAGTTGGGAGCACATGGCCCGTGCCAGCAAGCCGTTCAGCTGACGCACGCTGCTGGGAGGCAGAATCCTGACCACCCCCTGGAAGGTGTCGCTAAGCAGGGTCTGGCGAGGCCTTTTGCTGGCACGGGAAGCAGTGGAGGGAGCAGAGGAGGCCACTGAAGACTGGCTGCCAGAACAGGCCTCAGTGTCGGCGGCAGGAGTTGCAGAGGGAGGAGGAGCAGTGCGTTGCTGACGCACTCCTGCTGCCGACGGCTTCGCAGTGGTGGCGGGTCTGCCACTGCCACTGCCAGCTTCCTTCAACTTCACGAACTCCTCATGCTCGTGAAAGTGTTTCCCTGCAAGATGGTTGACCAGAGAGGTGGTGCCAAACGCAGAGGGCTCCTTCCCTCTGCTGAGCTGCTGGCGGCACTGGTTGCAGGTGGCATACTTGCACTCCAAATATGGAAGGGAGAAAAAATTCCATATTGGGGAGGTGAAGTTGCCCCTTCGGCTGGAAGGTGCTGCTGCCGCTGGTCTCCCTGTGGTGGTTGGGGGGGGGGGGGTTTCTTGGTGCGGCTGGTGGTGGCACTGGCAGAACTCGTCTCCGGATCAGCACGCTGTGTGGCCTGCATACCACGCCCACTTGTGATCCTGCCCATGCCTGCGTCGATGCTGATCCTTCTAGCAAGGCCTGCAGACGCATCCTCCTCCTCCTCCTCAGAGCTGATGACATCCCCACTCCCAGGACCTGGCAACCAGTCTTTGTCCTTCACAGTGTCATCATCATCCTCCCCCTCCGCAAACATGTCCTGCTGGGATCCCCCAAACTCCCCTTCTGCATGCATGGGCGGATGGACAGTCACCACTGTCTGACTGTCCAAAGCATCATCCCCCAAAGTGCCCATGAGCATTCCTTCCTCCGCCAATTCTGTCGCAACAGCATTCCATAGCCCCGCTGTGCTTGGGGATAACAAGAAGGTGCTGCTGAGTGACAGGGTGCTGGTGTTGCCCGCTGGGGCTGGAGAACTGCACTCCTCCTCCTCTCCCCCAGGCAGTGCCGGGCGGCTGCTGCTGCTCTTGCGAACAGGAGTGGTGGCGGGGGTGGAGGACTCCAGAGCTAATGGCAGCCTGCTCATCCACCAGCAGTTCCACCACAGCGTCTGCGTCCTTCTCCTCAATAGGACGGCTACGACCTGGTGGTGGGAGGAACATCTGGGCCACACGCTGCTGCTGCTGCGTCTCTGCGACGTGACTCCCAGCTTTTGGGCGGCCAAGGCATCCACGGCCAGTGGCTAATGGCGGAATAGCCACTGGTGCAGACGCAGAACTGCGCATGGTGGTGGTGGCGCGGCTGCCACGCCCACGACCTCCTCTCTTGGTGATGCCCTTGCTGCCCTTGCTGCCCCTACCCAAACCGCGGCTGCCAGTGCCAGACATCGTATATTTTTAATATTACACAAATGAAAAACAAAAAACTTATGTATGTAAACTGTAAAGGCGGGTGGGACAAGTGGGGTACTTTAATGGGGTGGGACTGGTGGTGATGGGTGTGTGAGGTGACGGACAGGTGTTGTACTCTACAGCAGAGATCAGTGTAGCGCTAACGAGAGAGTGCGCAGTGCGCACACAAAAACCCTAGCTGACCCTGACTGACGGTGTCCCTATACACAGACTACAGTACAGTATAGTCAGCTAATACACAATAGAAGTAATATAAACAATAGGACGGTTGTAGAACTAACAAGAGGGTGCGGACAGCGCAGATGTGCACTGCGCACACAAAGACCCTAGGTAACGCGGTGTCGGACGGTCCCTATACACAGACTAGAGTACACTACGGTAATACTAACCAGGGCCGGGCCGAGGCAGAGGCTGAAGAGGCTCCAGCCTCAGGGCGCAGTGTAGGAGGGGGCGCACAATTCATTCAGCTGTCATTCTCAATTGTATTTGAAGCACAAAGAAAAAAGAAAAGGGCATACATAGCAGTGATTGCAAGCCAGATAGATTAAGGTGTTGGGGAGGTTGGGGGCACTGGGGCGCCTCTTAGTCTAATAGCAATTAGTGTGTGACGGGTGGGAGGGATGAAGGGGCGCACTTTGCTGTCTTAGCCTTTGGTGCTGAAGGACCTTGTCCCGGCTCTGCTACTAACTAAACAATAGAAGAATCTAGCTAAATAATACAACAGGTGTGACTAGATTACAGAGAGCAGATACAGCAGGACAGGTATAGCAGTATAGCTGGGCCTTGCTTACTACAAAATACTATAGTACAATAATCTATCTAACACAGAAGTAGTATTACAGGAGTAGAGTAGGACAGGTGAGAGCACAGGTAAGGTAGAGACTAGAGCACAGAGCAGGGCAGGCTGCCTTGCCTAGGCACAGGGCCTAGCTGCTGGCTGCAGGCCTGCAGCAGCACCAGTGTCAGTCTCTCTCCCTCCCTAGTCCCTAGTAATCACACAAACTAAACTGCCTAAAATACAATCTATCTACAATACAAAGCAATACAGTTGAATATCAAGTGTTGGAGTGTAAAAACGCTAGGTTTAGAACAATAGCAATGCACTTGCACACAGACAAAAAGCACTGGAGCAGTTCTCTCAGTACAATCAGTCAGTAAGTCGCAAGCAGGACGAGTGAGGCAAGATGGCGCCCGCTATTTATAGAGGGGGGCTTGGCCAGGCTCCCCCTCTGTGATTGGCTGCAGTCAGAGGGCTGGGAGCCCTCTGATTCGCTTGTGAGGACTCGAGGTGACGACTGTCGTGACGCTATCTGAGCTTGTGACGCTATCCGAGCTCGGATAGCTAGGATATCTCCGGATAGCTGCTTGCTATCCGAGTGCGCTCGGATAGCACAGCCCGGATAGCTAATACTATTCGAGTTCGGTATTCGAGCTCGAATAGTGAAAAAAGAGCTAGGATATCCGAGTAACTCGGATATCCTAGCTCAGATGAGCATCACTGCCGATCATCCCTACTCCCTGTGTACTCTGCTTGTCACCCTGTGTCCTCAGCTTGTCACCCTGTGTCCTCTGCTTGTCCCCCTGTGTCCTCAGCTTGTCCCCCTGCGTCCTGTGTTTGTGCCTGTGTCCCCTCTTTTTTGCATGTCTTCCACTAGCTGCCCCCGCAGTGTAATCAGGCCCGCCATCAGGGGGGGACATCCGTGACTCCCGTCACGGGCCCCGGGCCTGCAGGGGGGCCCCATCCCCGCTGCGGCCCTGGCGGGTGCCGCCCAGCCGCCGCTCAACCTCCCCTGGCCGCTGCTCCCTCCCTCCATCCCTCTAGCCGCCGCCGCCTCCGCCGCCCATCAGACCCCGATCAGGCGGCGACAATAGTGCGGGCGCTAGGACCCAGCGCCCGCACTGATATGCGGAAGTGACGTCACTTCCGCATATAGAGCGGGTGCGTCCAGCGCCCGCTCTTACTGGTCGGGTCGCCGCTGATCTTGATGTCTGACGCTGCTGGCAGCCTGGCAAGGTAGGAGAAGCAGCGGCGGCGGCTGGGGGGGGCTTCCCTGTCACTCACTCACTAGCTAAAGGGACTCACTGTCACTCACTCACTAGCTAAAGGGGCTCCCTGTCACTCACTCACTAGCTAAAGGGGCTCCCTGTCACTCACTCACTAGCTAAAGGGGCTCCCTGGCACTCACTCACTGCCTAAAGTGGCTCCCTGTCACTCACTCACTCACTCACTCACTCACTCACTCACTCACTCAAGGGGCTCCCTGTCACTCACTCACTGCCTAAAGGGCCTCACTGTCACTCACTCACTCCCTAAAGGGGCTCCCTGTCACTCACTCACTCCCTAAAGGGACTCCCTGTCACTCACTCACTCCCTAAAGGGGCTCCCTGTCACTCACTCACTCCCTAAAGGGGCTCCCTGTCACTCACTCACTCCCTAAAGGGACTCCCTGTCACTCACTCACTCCCTAAAGGGGCTCCCTGTCACTCACTCACTCACTCACTCACTCACTCACTCACTCCCTAAAGGGGCTCCCTGTCACTCACTCACTCCCTAAAGGGACTCCCTGTCACTCACTCCCTAAAGGGGCTCCCTGTCACTCACTCACTCACTCACTCCCTAAAGGGGCTCCCTGTCACTCACTCACTCCCTAAAGGGGCTCCCTGTCACTCACTCACTCACTCACTCACTCACTCACTCACTCACTCACTCACTCACTCCCTAAAGGGGCTCCCTGTCACTCACTCACTACCTAAAAGGGCTCCATGTCACTCACTACCTAACCTGGGGGTCCCTGTCAGAATCCAGGTGAGAGGTGTCTACCATAATAAGGGGGCATTCTGCCTATTTATGTGAAATGCTGTCTATTTATGTGCCTCATGACTGCTGAATTTGTCTTGTTGGGAGCCTAATGATTGAATTTTTACTTGTTGGGGGCCTCATGATTTGTTGGGAGCCTCAAGATTGCTGAATTTGTCTTGTTGGGGGCCTCATGATTGCTGAATTTGTCTTGTTGGGGGTCACATGATTGCTAACTGCGAGACTATGGGAAAAGCTGAATCATTACCATATGAGACAATAGCATTAAACCTACTTTTTTAGCTTTTTTAAACAGAAAATAAAACTGGGAGGTTCTAAAAAAATGATGGAGCACTTCCTCCTTCCAGCTTGAAGGAGGAAGTGCTCGATATCGAGGCTTGCAACGCGTCCATTCGGACACTTGCACCTCGTTGAAACGCTGGGCGGAGAGCGGCGTTCTGGGTAATTAACCCCGCCGCATCAAGCCGCTCAGCTGTGGCAATTAGAGCTAGCTCACCGTGGTTATTCGTGATTAATTTGTGGACAGCAAGCCTCCAACTAGCTCTGCCAACATGTAATGGCTACGCACATTTCTCAGTTTGGGGGAGGGGGCCCGGACTGATGATTTGTGAGGGGCCCCAAAATTTCTGATGGCGGCCCTGAGTGTAATTAGTGGCATCTGTATACTCAGATTGACCTCACTATGTAATTAGCAGCAACCATGTGCCGCTGTGTAATTAGTATAATCTGATTGCCTTCCCGCTGAGTAGCAGCCATGTCTTACCCGATCCTGGAAGTCTGCACTGTTCAGCAGTGGTGCTCGGATACCATTTTTCACTATCTGGAACTAATTCGGATCCAGATACCCACATATCTGATCCGGGTCGGATATCCGAGTTAAAAATTTTCCAATCTGGAACCGAATCGGATATCTGACCCCAGTATCCGGGATATCCGGCCGGATTCGAATATCTGGATAGAAAACCGGAAGTGCCCTTTAAATTGCTTTAAAAAGGGGTTTTAGGGTCAATGAGGCATGTATTATCATTATTTTGCAAAGGGGAACACTAATTGATGATGTGGGGACTTAAAATCCCCCCCCCCCCCAAAAAAAAAACAAATGGCTGTCAATTAACATCAGGCCTAGGTTCCAGACAGCGGTCGTGCAGCCCACATTGTGTCCAAAGTCCAACGTGCAAAGTGCCATGTGCAAAGTGCCAAGTGCAAAGTGCCACGTGCAAACACGTGCAAAGTGCCTGTAATGATCTGCGCTGCTGTCTGCACAGGCAGACAGCTGTTTGACCATTTGTTAGGTCCGAGTGCTGCAGGTCCCTGGAAAAGAGGCCTGTCTCCACTCTGCAAGCTGCAGAGTTGCTGTTCTGGGGAGGAATTTGCATCCACTTGTCATGCAAATTGCTTAGCTGCTCCCTCTGATGGCTTGCGGTATAAAAAACATTTCTTCCCAGAATTCCCTGCTGGTCATGATGGTTTGTTCCTGCTAACTTACCTGGAGTCTTAGCCTTTGCTAATTGTTTGCTAAGATTATCTCAGAGTAATTATTTGGGAGTGCACTAGCATTCCTTCTAGCGTAGTCAGGTTGTATTATCTGTTTTGCCTTGTACTGTCTATCTGTTGCGATTGTCTTGTTGCCTGCGGCGGTCGACAGGAAATCGTTCTGTCTTTTGGGATCGCATTCGCACTAGCGGTAGTGGCGGTGGTTCCTTCTCTACTCTGTCTTAGGGGTGCAAGCTAGAGCAGCGGTTGCTACTGGTTGCACCATCTGTCTGTCTGTCTGGATCGCATCCGCCCTAGCGGTAGTGGCGGTG